>NC_083345.1:20584153-20748141 GCF_019175385.1 Lycium barbarum | reverse complement strand
AATCCACAATCAAAATTTTAGCAGTTTCATATAATGAAACTTTTTTTGTTCTTGCGAAGTATGATAGTGAATATTATACTGTGTTTTTATTAATCATATTAACTTGTGACAAGATGGGGTTCAAGTGGTAAATACTCTCCACCTCCAACCTTGAGAATGTGGATTAGAGTTTTGGCACGTGTACGGCAAAATTTTCTAAACTTTAACAACTACTATTTTAAACGCATAAAAGAAAACAACAACCAACAAAAGTTTGGAGACTGAAAAAAAAAATTAAATTTGGCATTACATGAAGATTTAGGAGTACTAATTATAATTTTTATAGAAACTTTCAAACAATTATCAAACTTAATGCCTTTGAATAGGGGTGGGCGTTCGGTATTCGATTCGGTATTTTTAAAGTTCGGGTTCGGTAATTCGGTAATCAGTAATTGAGAAAGTAGATACCAAATACCAAATTTTCGAATTTCGGTTCGGTAATTCGATAATCGGTAAATCAAATTTCGGTTCGGTACGGTATTCGGTAATACCATATTAAGTCGAGTTCACTGTATTACATGAATGGTTAGATAACAAGCACATATTTGGGGTTTGTTAATTTTTTTAGCTGTAAATTTGGATACCGAGATTTGTGCATTTTGAATGAATATATGTGATTAATAGTGACAGTTGATTTGGGGATTCAACTTTCAAGATTTGTTATGAGTAAAAACTCCATGTCCTTAAATGATGAAGTTGTATCACTAACACATAATTAGCAGCCTCCTCAATGTTTTGGTGCCTCTAAAGCTTAATATTTATACATTAAATAAGAAAAACAGGAAATTGAAATGCAAAACTCACTCATGGTTTTTCACTTTCAGTTGCCTTAGCCTGTTGGAACTACAGTTTTGATAAATCATCTGCAACAATTATAAGATGTAAAATATCAGAATAACAGGTTTTCGTTTTTCTCAACAATCAGTGCTCAAAATGCAATTAACATGATCTACGCTAACGGTTAATAATATAAGGAGAGCATGAGAACTTTCACTATTAAAGAAATGTATAAGCTAAGGACATGGGCTGATGGGCAGATTGCAGATGGGCTGGACTATTAATTTAATGGCTCTCTATTTAATAACTATTTTGGTATTCGGGAAATACCGAACTTATAATTACCGAATACCATACTTTTTTAATTTTATTACCGAAAACCAAATCGAAAATCAAAATACCGAATATCAAAATACCAAAACCCTCGATTCGATTCGATTTTTGGTGTTTTATGCCCACCCTACCTTTGAATGTAAGTTCATTCCAATTTCCACCACAAGAGCCAGAGGTAGCTCATTCATTATTTGAGTACCGACTATGATGGAGATGGCTTGAGTTAACTGGATAGCTTTCAATTGCATGTACGAAAAGCAGAGCAAATGTGACACGAGGCTTTGTTCTTTTCAAGTGGTTGAATGTGGGAATATATAATACCACTAGTCATACATTTTAGGCAGAATACCTAGTTTATCCCTTCACCTCAAGGCTAAATCTACGCTCTTTTTACCAGGGAAAATCTTTTGAACTCAAACTTCAGTAAATCGTAATGACACGTAGCACAACTAGCCAGATGAACCATACAATTCGGATACACCCAAAAAATAAAAGACAATAACATAAGTAACAGAACTAATTGCCGCAGAAGCTAAGGACCTCAAATCGGTTCCATATAAATCCAAATTTTGATATGACCTTCCCTAAAGTGCTAGAAATAATATGTTGTAACATGCACTTTGAATCAAATAACAACTCTTCAAATTTGAAATTTCATATTCGTGAGTTTAAAGCATGACGATTGTGGGTTTTCAATCTCCTCCACCAAAATCATCCCAAGAAAATGACCAAAATATCCATGAAAATCCAAACTGCAACGTAAAAATTCAGCCAAAGTAGAATGGAAGATGGTGAAGGGATTTGGGTGGGCAGTAATTAATGTTTTATGTCAAATAGGTATATTTTGAAAATAAGTTTGTTTATTATCAAATTGGTGACGTAGTAACAATTGAATTTGTATAAGAGGGTAAGGGCGCAAAGATTATAATGACCAAACAATGTGTTCTTGATGCTAATTACTTATTAATGAATATAACCAAAGTAATAAGTAAGAATAGTAGGTAATGAAATAATGAATAAAAGAGAGTAAGCAAATCTTATTATACCGTCTCCGAAGGGATAGTCTAGCAACGTCAACGCGAAAGTAATAACTTGAGAACTTGAGTTACAGTTAAGAGAGCAATGTAGATTGTGATGAAAATCTAATAGGACACAAGTGAGCTGGCAGTTATATTTTTGTAACCTGAACCAGAGTAATGTCTTGCACGATTCACGCCCGTCATAATGATCCACATTTACACGTTGTGTCCGTGATGTCAGTGACTGTGAAATGCATCGGATCCCAGATTCTATGAGAATGATTAATGTAAATAAAGCTCATCTCTACCGGATGCTGCCACACTCCCGACTCCGAAGCTGGATGCGCTTATCGTCATTCCAGACTCTCGATGGATTAGAGTGACCCAACCGGATACGATTTGGTTATGTGCTCTCGTATTACTTTTGTGGAGCCGAATCCGATCAGGCTCTGCTTGCTACATGTCATCCCCTGATTAGTCTAGCTGTCAAACACGTATTTTGATCCATCTAGGTTTAGATAGAGAACTTGTAATATGTTTACAACTCTATGGCAATTTGTGTAAAATTTCCAAAGATAATTTAGTTGAAGAAACTGCACAGTTTTCCCTTCAAATGGCTGGTCTTTAATTTTGGCCTTACCAATCGAACTTATGGATGTGGGGCATAAGTTTTTTAAGGGTATGAGCATAGCTTGTGAGATATTATGATACCAAAATATAGATTTATGCCTCGCGAAAAGGTTGTTTATTATGACGAACAAAAATTAAAGACCAGCACAAAATAGGGACGTAAGCGCAAACATTTTTTTGCGCGGATTAGCCTTCTTTTGGGTTGGTCTTTAAATTTTGCCCCTCAAATTGGTGGTCTTTAAGTTTTGCCCTTCGCTTGAAAAGGTGGCTGAAAATACTGAGGTTCTGGGTTCGAACCCCCGCTCAGGCATAAAAATAAAAATAATTTCGCAAGGCAGGACTTTGAGAAAAGTCTACCTTATGTGGCATAAGTTTCCTTAAGGCATAACTAAGCCTTAAGGCATAAAAGTCTGCCTTATAAATTGCCTTAAGGCAAAATTTTATGCCGGATCCGGCATAACTTTAGTTATGGCTTAAGGCGCTTGTGCCGGATTCGGCATAACTTTTCCCAAGCCTTGCCTTGCGAAATTATTTTTTATTTTTATGTCAAAGCCGAGGTTCGAGCCCAAAACCTCAGGATTTCTACACGAAGGACAAAAATTAAAGACTAGCAATTTGAGGGTTAAAATTAAAGACCACCCCGCATGAAGGGCATTCCCACGAATTGCCCAAGTGCAAATGACCCAATTTAGTTAGCCCACGAACTTCCATAGATCCATTAATTCAAGGCTGCGGAAAATTGAAGTTAACCCTCATTGCCTCTTGTATTGAGCCACAATCAATATTTTAGGGCCCGTTTGGCCATGAGAATTTTTCACTTTTCCCGGATTTTTTTATTTTTTTATTTGAAAATCAGTGTTTGGCCATGAAAATTTCAAATACAACTTCAAGTTGTATTTGGAATTTGAAAAACATCAAAAACTTTGTTTTCATTTTTTTCACTTTCATTACATTCAAACAACCAAATATTCTCTGCAAAAACTATAACCAAACACAACTCCATCTTCAACTTCAACTTCAACTTTAAAATTCCAAATAAAGTGAATAATTTTTTGTTTTCATGGCCAAACGCCTACTTAGCTTCATATAATGGGAAATTTTTCGTTTTTGTGAACTCAAATGGTGAATATTATACTTATTAATCACATTAACTTATTCTTATTAGTTTCCTAGAACACTCATCAAAAATAAGTTTAATACCCTTAATGAAAAACAGCTAATTGAATATCATAAATTGAACTATTGCGATCAAACTAAAACATGCATTTTTTATTTTTATTTTTAAGTTTCAGGTTTTGCACGTCTACACCAAATTTTTTAAACTTTAACAGCTACTTTAAAAAGTACAATACAAAATAAAAAGGAACACAACAACCCACAGAGGTTTGGAGACTGACAAAAACAATTGCACCACATGACGATTGAGTACTAATTATATTTTTTTATACAGACACTTTCAAATAATTATCAAACTTAATGTTACTTCTCATTTTGTAGCAACTTAAGCCAACTACTCTCTATCCTTGGTTTTAGGCTCTAATTTTGATAAAATCCCTTACAATCTTCCTAATTTTCTCTCTCCCTCCGATTCATACATCTCTCGCATCTTTAGATATTCTTCACAATCCGTATTTAAAAAATAGATAATCAATGATATTTGTAAAAACTTATTATGACACAATTGGTTTCTTAATATACCACAATTCTAACAGATGAGAGGATTGTGCATCTTTCCAGCACAAAGATTCATCCCCCCACCCGAAAAAATAAAAACTAAACTAATCTTCGATATTTAAAATTCATGCACACCCATTTACCGCAACTAACACAATGTGATCAATCAAGCCATATCCCGAATTATTTCTTTAGTCAAATTGTGATTTGGTGGTCACGGTAGTTTTTGGTGGTGGCGTGGTGGAAGGTGTGTGAAGAATGAGGGAAATCAGTTTTTTTTTTTTGTGGCGTAAAAGGCGGTGTCTTCATTTTGTGTATATACTATGTACGTCATATGCATATCAATATATGTTATGTATATTTCTTGTATATATCGCATATATATCATGTGCATTAGTATTATATACATGACATTAAATATAATATACGAGTGGCATAAATATGACATACACGTGTCATATATATGATATGGAAGTGACATACATGGGACAGTTCTTCTTCAACCTCGAAGTCTAATCTAAAATCCGTTTCAAAACCTCACCAAATTTGCACCAAATAGTCTCAAACATGGGATATAAGTCCCTCCAGATGTTTCAAAGCTTTTGGAACAACTCCTTATCGAAAATGATACCAATTTCAAACACCCGAGTTCAAGCTTTGAAACTTTAAAGTTTCATCAATGATGACTGACTTTGGTTACGCCACTCTCTTAAAGATTGATGTTTTTGGATATCCAGCTTAAGAAAAATAGATGGGAACAAAAAAAGGGATAAGGAAATTAAAGAGAGTTTAGAAGAAAGAAGGACGAAACAAGCAAGAAAGAATATTTTTAAAATTCCTAATTTTGTGAATTTTGTTAGAGGTTAAATATATTATATGAAAATTTCGTTGTTATATTAGAAAGTGGGAATATAATAGTATGAATTTTGTTTGCTATGAATATAATAGTATGAGTTTTATTTGCTACGTATCTGTAAATTCCCCAGAAAAAACTGAAAAAACCATCATGTTCTTGCTGCCCATTTCAATGTATCCATCAAGGATCAACAAAACCAACATGCCACTTTGGGCTAAGTCTAACTTGACCCGTGAATCACATGATTCCTCACGGGTCTATTTGGACTTGTGTACTTCTGTCATTATAAAGCCCAATATAAAATTTATAACCACTAAATACCAAAAAACAGTCTCAAAATGATATTAAATGTCCCTAATTTAATAAAGATCAGAGAGACTCCCTCCGTTAACTTTTACTTGTCCACTATCGACTTTACACACTTCTTAAGAAATAATAAATGAAGTGCATATTTTACCATGATACCCATATTAATTGATGTATAATTGCATTGGATTTGGAAAATAATTTGAAATGAGTAATTAATGCTAATAGCAAAACAGGAAAAATAAATTATTTTTCTCTTGATATTCGAAAATGGACAAGTAAAAGTGAAAATCTATTTATGAAATAGTGGACAAGTAAAAGTGAACGGAGGGAGTAATTAAGTATAATAAATGCACTACACATTGTGCGTACATCTTACCCTCCCAGACCCCACTATTGTGGGATTACACTGGGTAGTGACCAAATGCACTACACATTATGATACCAATATATATCAACATCGCTGCATGCTTTGAAAGCTTTTTATAATCAAGGTTCAAAGCGAGAGTTTTTAATCCTAAACATTCTTTATGTTTAGGTGCAAGTTCAACTTCATCCCTCAAAACAAGTTTGGCTAACAGTTAAATATTTCTAAAAGAATGATAAACTTCTTTTTCGAAATCAGACGAAAAATTCATAAACTTGTGCATGTCCTCCTTGCATTTACTGTCTTCCTCAAGTTAATTAAACTGTATAGGAAGGCTCTTAATTAAATGAGTAAATGAACCAATGTTGCGTATATCTGGTAGGAGATGGCCAATGTATTCTTATTTCTAGGCATCATATTTGATTAAGTGAAAAAGAGATCACAAATAAATCTGTAAAGGGCAGATCATGATAAAAGATTAACATTATACAGATTTATAAGCGTTGCAAGCGTGGAAGGCGATGAATGGTGAAGTGTTGCAAGCCCACATATTAAAGGGGTCAAGTTTAGATCAGTGTTGGCTACAAGTACAAAAATACGTTAGAGACACGTTGATCTTTGAGACAGATGCCAAACAAGTTTGTCAATGGCTCACTTATAGTACGTAGTGGAAGACATGTTTTGTCATAGAAATCTAGATTTATTCATATATAACGTGAACAATGCATGTGAAGGTACTTGGATGGGGTATAAACTGCATTTATGCTTACGTTAGTCAATTGTCCCTTCAACTTGCCATGGATCATTCCCTTTAATCGAATGTCAACAATTTGAAGCGCAGTACTGTCACGATTTTAAATACTAGTACTCTTATTAGATACAAGAACGATTTTAGAAATGGATGATTTTGAATTGTTGGTCCCCATTTACTTCATGAGCAAACCTTCAAGATTAAGAGTCAAAATTTGTGTACATTAAAAAAATTATTAAACTTAAAGTTTTGCCCATATAGGGCAAGCACCAAAATTTTAAGACTATTTACCTCCAGGTCATTTTTGTAAAGTATCCTATTAAATAAGTGCAGTTGAATTAGATATTTTCCACTCTCTTATTAATTACTTCAAGGATAATAGGTCCACCTCTATCATCAGTTAATTGGGATGATCCGATGGCACATGTATATGTATGTGTGTGTGTAAATCTTCATTATTCATGTCACTCCACTTTGACCTGTTTCATTAATTTCATTCAATAATGTAGGCTTTTCTAACCAAATATTTTCTATATTTACTACATTGGTATGAATCCTTATAAAGCGCAGGTTAAAAGATTGTTAGAAAGCATTGAATCAATAAATGTATCAACATAACTACGCTGTAATCCCAATTGATTGCTGTGGTTAATTTATATAGATCTTTTACTTTATTTTGTTCAATTTTCACGAATACTTTTATGTGGATTGTGACAAATTAAAGGTTTCCTCTTATCTATTTTAGTTTAATATCTGTATCATCAGTTTCCTTTTTTTATTTTTTTTGTTACATTCGGAGTCTATATAGGAGATGATCAACATATTCAAAATAACCTTCTTTCATTGCGTCCTATATAGACGTGCTAGACTGCAACCTACTTGCAATTTCAGTCGAGTGTGATCTTTTCGATCTGCTTTGTCTAAATTTACCTGATCGTATATCTATCGTAATTAACATCTATAGTAATTTACGACACTCATCTTGCTAATATATATTGTCTTAGAGATAAACATTCAACTCGATCCATGTAACGTTATTGATTTTATAAAGGTTTTAACATACTTGCTCTTCACTTTGATAGGTATTCTTATTGCAAAGGCCAAAATCATAAACAACCCCCTAAATTTGTCTACATATTTCTCATGGCTACCTAAATTGACGCTTGTTCCGATTGAACACCTAAACCCCTTCGAATTTTTACCCTTTAGACACCTTTTCTACAATCAGCAAAAAATATAAAATGTGTGTATTACACTCGCGGTGATGTGGCAAAATGACCAATTAAAAAATGACATGTGGCAGAGGGGTTAAAAAATTATTTAAAAAAAAAACTTAAGTAAAAAAAATAAAAATTGTAAACTTAAACGATTAGCCAGCCGTCACCACCTCCATCTGACCGCTGCCCAACCACCGAAAAAAACACCCATTACTTTCCTCCACCCGTCATTGCCCATGCTTTCTCCACCACCAGTCTTCTTCCTCATCTCCATCTTTATCTTCTTAATTCCTCTTTTCACAAAAATAAAACCACCATTTTTTTCTCCACCCATAAATCACCATTAAACCACCCCGTTACCACCTCCGTCACACCACCGACGTTCACACCATTATAAAGTTCTTGTTAAATATAAGTTAATCAATGAAAGGTGAGAATACACACTTAATCAAAAAAAGAGTGGTAGTAGTGGTGAGCATTTTTCCGGTGAACAAGATGGTGATGGTGCTTTTCAGATTTAGAAAAGATAAAGAAAATGGTGATCAAAAGAAACATCTAATTCACAAATTATTTTTATTTAAAGAATCAAAAGAAACAAAAATAAAAGAACAAAAAAAAAAAAAAAAACTGAAGAAGATGAAGTGGAGAAGATGAAGAGGTGGGGGGTGGGGGGGGGGGGGAGGTGAAAGACGCTAGGGTTAAATGCACGAGCCCTTTTTTTTGTTTTAAATTTAATTAAAGTCATATTTTTTAAAAGAGGTAAATTTTTAACCAAAAATAAATAAATTAATATTTAAGAGTAGTTAATGCGCCCAAGGAAAGTGTGCTTCACTTTTTTTGTCACATCAGCAAAAATTATTTATGTGGTACAAATTTGGAGGGGTTTAGGTGTTCAATCGGAATAACCGTTAGTTTAGGTGGTCATGAAGAATATGTGGAAAAATTTAGGGGGCTGTCTATGACTTTGGCCTATTGCAAAATAATGCCCTAACACTCATCCATTTCTATCAGCCTAGTTATTCTTACTCTTTATGTTAATAAATCTATATATATCATACTATTCTTTTATTATATCGAGCTTGGATATGATCTTAATCATCTGCATTTAGACGTCTAATTAATTCAGTTTTCATAAAACAATATTACTCTTCTAAAGTGTTTCTCTAAATAATTTAGGTTTTTCTTTGCGTCCTTGCTAATTTCACTAATTAACACTATATACTATATAAATTTCATACAAAGTAGGACATCGTCATGTATATTGTTCTTCACTTCATTCATAATTAGAATAAATAAGACACAAACAAAAGATGTTCCAACTGCCGATTCCACAATTTTACCAGTTGAAAAGAAGAAGATGAGAAATTGCATCGAATCCCGTACAAAATTGGGTGCTCTTATTATTTTGCTTTATATACTTAAATTTTCGGTTACCTCTCCCCCTCCAACTTCATCAAGTCAAATGAAAGGTGTGGGACAATTACTAAAACACGCAAAGGCATGGTTAAAGAAAAGAAAAAAGCGTGTATTTTTTCATTAATGTTGAACCAAATATATACAAGCTGTCCTATGCTAAAAATTCTTAGACTTATGCGAAAAAGGTTACATTTAAAAAAAAAAGATTAATACAATATATGCTATTTCATTTGTCGCAATTTATGTAACACATTTTTCTTTTTTATCTATCCAAAAAAGAGTACTATCATTTTTGTATATTTAAAAATAATATAACTTGATGAGATGATTTACATTTACTGCCACACAAATATTTAAATTTTATTTTAGATCATATTTTTAAAAATTATTATTTCTTTCTTAAATTTGATGCCCAGTTAAAAAGATGTCATACAAATTAGAGCGGCGGCTAACAAGAATTCATCGTAATTCAAAAAAAAAAATGATTAGAACATCGAAAATCCATCTGGCTGTGTTTTGTACACGACTGAAAATGACAAGGCAGATGTCGGAGAAAGCAGAGATAGAATGACACGTCAAGTGACACGTGGAGCTCAGTTGTAAGAAGTACGGACATCAATCCAGGTTGGCAGTAGCCAAATTGCCACCTCATTTCTCCCAGGATGGAACGTGATAGATCCAAGATCCCACCCTCCAAATTCTCATACCTAATTATGAGAATTCTAACAAATTCCGACACCCAACATGTGAGACGAACCCTTTCTTGCCGAAACCACCACCATTAAAATGACGTATTTAATGGTGAGTATGGTATGGAGAGTATCAAAGGTAAATTGCTTACTTTTTTTTATTAAGAAAAATATTATTTTTATTACATTGGGGAAAGAAAAACAGATATCTTAACTTAAAAACGAAAAAAATGATTTTCTTAATGAAAATAAATAAAAAAAACAAATCTAGTAAGAGACGTACTAAGGTCATGGTCTCCTTCCATCCACCCAACGCTCCCAAACCCCACTTTGACCATCCCGCCACCCCTGAACCCCCACTTCCCACACTATTTCCACCCTTAGCAGTATTTTGCTCAATTACATATAAATGCTTTTGGATTAATATTATTTGTTTACTTACCAAATACTACAAAACAAGTAAAAAGCTTACTTGTTTCAAAAGAACATTTTCTAGAAAAATATTTATTCCGTTGTACCAACCACACTCTAAGTATATTCAATTTTCTTTTATCAGTAATGAGTAATTATTTATTCTTTCACTGAATACTGGTGGATATCTTTTGTTGAATCTTTTACTCAACCTATAACGAGTGCACCGAATATAAATCGAATACACGCGTTTGATTAATTTCTTTGACTAGTCTAGCCATCAAATTGTCTGACATACTTAAAAGTATTTAATTTGTTCCATATGAAATAAAATAATGCTTGATCATATTGGCGTTGTCAGTTTCTTGATAGAGCTACTGAATGAAATTCGCGAATCTTTACTATTACTAATTACATAATTCTCTTCCTCATTTAGATCCAGCTTTTTTAATTGAATTGATGAATGAAATTCGAGAATCTTTTCAGTATTACATACTAATTAATCCTAATTAGAATTTCATTGTACAATGTTTTCCTTTTTATATATTAGTTGTAAGAGCTAGAAGGAACAGGGAAAACCGGGTCTAGAATTTGGAATTGCAAACTGCTATGATTGACTTATTCCATTGAGCTGGATCTTTCTGGCATAATGTCAAAACGTGTCTATCTTCCATTTTATATGTTGATATTTTTAATTGGACACAACGTTAGAACTAAATTTAATTAATTTTTAATATTATATTATTAATAGTGGAAGATATTAAAAAGATAATTAAAAAGCTAGTTTTTCTTCTTTAAACTCATTAAACTCCAATGTCTATGTATAACTTTTAATGAATTTTAATTCTTGGAAGTTTTGAAATTTATAACAAAAACAATATCAAAAGGTTTCTAGAACATCGTATCGCATGAATTAAAAATAACAGTATAATTTGGGACGAATGGAGTATATTTATCTTAATATACAGTTAGACATCTTTTTCTTTAAAATTTAATGCTATTTTTCTTTTTAGGGATCAGGAAATGACACTTTGAGCTCCATTAAATGGAAGCAAACTGAAAATAAGCGACACCTACGTACACCTGTATAGGGAAGATTCTTTTTAAATGGTGTGGTTTTCATGAGGTCCATTACAAAATGCAATTAAAAGGCTCTAAAACAAGGAGGAAACAAATATAATGTCTAAATTTAAAAAGCATTTCCCAATCCGATATACCCAACGAATTGATGTTTGTTAGGGATCACATTCATTGCCAATCTGGACTCCTTTCTATCATGATTAGATGTATCCTATTTTTCAATGCATGCATGAGTCTAATCGTTTAATAAATTGGATATCATTGAACTACTGTACATCAAATCTGATTGCGAAAAAAGAGTTGAATATTACAAGGCCAAATATAGTTATCCACCATTTTGCTAAAAAATTAGTACAAATCTACAAAATAGGATCTTGATTTCATTACAAGCTATATAGCTGTGTTAATGCGTTCTAGTGAGCCTTTATTGCCATACCATGCGTAAAATCCAGACTTTGAATTCATCTCTCATGAAACTATATGACAGGCTTTCAATTCTTTAAAAGATACTAGCAGCATATAACATCAAATATATTTTTATTTTCTAAAATCTGACTATTGGTTAATTTTGATCCAGTCAAAGTTGGAATGCCCATATAGGCTGACCCAGCCGGTTGGGAGAGTTAAAAATTCACTCACACCAAATCAATAACTGCATGATCATATGTGTTGGAAGATACACAATTATTATAATTAATAAGTAAATATTTTTCTTTTCATTAAATCACACGACTATGATAAATTGTATTAGTTTCGTATAAGCACCCGATGTGGGTAAATATTTACCGTTGGGAAAGGTTAATAAGGATATTAAACATTACTAACGAAATCACCTCTACAATGAAACTCAAAATGGAATTCCGAAGAGCTCATTAACAGAGTCTCCGTTAAGAATTACTCATTTTACCAAGTGAAAAGAAAATAAATTAAACATTTACTTCTATCACATGCAATACTATGAATACTTGTTATCAATAGTTGAAATTTGAAAGTAAATATAGGATCAAGTCAAACTTATGTCACGTAGTTAGGAATGGCAAGCCCGTTGGTCTTGACTATTGTATCAAGACATGGCAGGAGCTAAAGTTTGGTGAATAGACTATTTGACTATTATATTGAGCATAGCCTAAAAAAAGTGTATAAATATCTGCGAAAATTAGGTTACACTGACGGTGCCCCTAATAGCTTACAAGAGTATTCATTGACAACCTCTCCTTTTGATTAGAGCAAATTAAAGTTAAACCTTGAAATACTCCCTCCTTTAAGTGTCTTTGTTTAACTTAGTAAGGTGTTTAACAAAGTGAGAGAGATTCTTTATTAACTTATTATTTTAAACTAAAAAGATATATGTAATGTACCAAAATATTGTTTGAATTTTATGATCTTAAATATTTTACGTGAAATATTGAAATTATAGGGTTTCTATAAAAGAGTACTATGTTCCTTCTTTTTATGGGGACAAAGAACTTGCCAATATTAATCAAAGAGAAAAGGAAAAGACGACATGTATATCTTTTGATCTATAGACATATATAAAGCAATGAACAGTTTATTCCATCCCTTCGCAAGTGAAATAACTAATCTAGCCACATAATTAAGAAACTAAAAGACATGAAAAGTGTATATATAAATATATTTCTTAATACTGAAGCAATAACCGCATTAAGATAGAAATTATTCTCAGAACTATTAGTACTAGCAATTTCCTTTTAACTTTGCAATTGGACCATTATCCATTTGAAAGGAAGGAGAGCGACAAGCACCACTTTTAATACGCCTCCATCTCAACTCCAAAACACACAAAATGATAAGAGATTACCTTTTCAATTAAATGTAGTGTAGAAAAAAATTAGGTCACTACAAAGTAACTTAAATGTAACCGTTCATAATATGCGAGTGATAGTAGCTAGTAATATGAAGGATATAAGACTATATCCCTATTATAACAAGTTAAAGTAAAAAGTTGGCCTAAGTTGTTTATATCGTCAATATATATATAAATTAAATCTTAACTATAATTTTAAAACTGTCACGAATATTGAACACACACCAGATGAAAAAATTATACTCACACGGGAATAAAGAAACCAAACTTAGTGGGGTGGAGAATAAATGCTATATTCTACAAAAGCAAAAAGTAATACTCCTAGTATGCTAATCAAAAGAAAATCAGTTGAAGATAATGGGGAAGTTGCCTTTTCTGTTGTTGAGCATCGTAAGGAGAATATATCATATTCATCATACAGGAATTCTTTTCCAAAGATGACAGTATTGGTTAATCCTATCCTATCATCTAATATAGGTCGATATAAATAAATTTAGTTCTAATCTATTATATGAAACAGAAAGCAATCCCTTTCGTGTGCTAGATCTGTCGTCTTTTGACTCTTTTCAAGGTAAACTTACAGTGTTTTTTGAGTTATATAATTATTTCAACAATATTTTATCATCTCAGATAGATTTAGCCTATTTGTGGATTGAATTTTTTAAGTCTAAAAATCATTTTGGTGCTCAAGAGTAGAATATTCATCTTCATGTCACAATTCTCACATCATCACATTATTAACACATTCAAAACATTAGGATTAGGATGTTCATTTATCATGAAACATTTATGGTGGGCAATATATAGACATCACGAGTATCTTATGGAATCAAAATATTACATTAATGGTGCAACCGCTAATAATCTAAACCATCGATCACAAGTCACACCTACATAAGTTTCATGAGTTCATTACTCTAATGATCACTTGACCATTCTAAAGTAATAATTAGTAAAGTCATATTTCTTTTATATGTAATAAAAAAATTACTTAACTATGCCTATAGCGCTTAGAAGATCACTCAACCAATTAAATACATATTTTACCTTTTAAATTATCAACCTTTGTCGTTTTTACTTTATTAATATTATGATACTTTTATCTCTTTTTTATCAATATTATGAACTTAACTATAGAACAAATAAATTTTATTTATAAAGTAAAAAAGTGAAAAATAGCTTTCAAGCAAATATATTGGTGTAATAATAAAATAATTGAGCATAGTCTTCAAGCATATATAATATGGAATATACCTCTATTTTTTTTAATATTACATCCATTGATAATATGCTTTAAAAGATTTTATTCTCAATTGTGTAAATAATTTTTTGAGTTTTTGTTGTTATTATGAAAATTACTGATACAAATAAATTATTCTCATTAATATTTTTACTATACTCAATTATTTTACTAGTCCAACATTATATATGCTTGAAAACTATTTTTCACTTGGTTAATATTTATTTATTCTATAGTTAAGTCCATAATATCGATTAGAAAAAAAAACACAATATTTAAAATGTATAAAACAAAAAAGGTTGATTATTTAGAGGGTAAAATAGGCATTTGGCCGGTTGAGTGACCTTCTGAGTGTTATATGTATAGTTAAGTGACTTTTCTGTTACAAACACAAACAACATGACTTAATATGTTAGACAATTTTGAATAGTTAAATGAACATTTGAATAATTGTCTCTAAGTTTCATCTACTGTAAGTATTATTTTCCAGTCAGTGCAAAAGATAATTTCTTGAAGGACTAACGAATCTATCGAAAATACTAGCCTTGACAAGTCGTATCTCTCAACTAGTGATGGTTATGGTGGATTAGAGGTTTATTGAACTAAGTAATTTAGATTGAGTAGATTGCTAGAATTTTTATCTGTGTCAACTGAGCTTGCTTATTGTAATTGCTCTTATTTAGTCAGTGATTATG
This sequence comes from Lycium barbarum, assembly GCF_019175385.1. Classification (NCBI taxonomy): domain Eukaryota; kingdom Viridiplantae; phylum Streptophyta; class Magnoliopsida; order Solanales; family Solanaceae; genus Lycium; species Lycium barbarum. Next base: position 20,732,816 of record NC_083345.1, on the reverse strand, counting down.
ACATTCGTCTTCAGAAACAAGAAAAGAATCCTCATTCACCTTTTTTGATCAATTTCTACCTCTCTTACCTCTTGCATCATCGACGTATACACATTGTACTGGGTGCAAAATACACTCTCATTGCTATCGACCTAAATTATATATTATTAAATTCATAATTATATGATTGTCAAAAATGAAAATCACCTTTACAAATTTTTCCAAGTAGTGCAGCCAACCCCTAGTTAATCTTGGTGTGCTATTAATACCACGGGACAATACCATACCAAACTCATTCTGACCAAATATCTCCTTATTTTGCTTATGCTAGCATTGATATGAAAGTCAGTACTTTACGTAAGGGACTATGTTAGCATACGTACCCCTTGACAAAATTAGCTAAAATATCTTTAACTTTATTCAATATAACTACATTGGTTATCTTATCATTTTTTATGATACTTAACTTATTAGTACTAAGTAAGAAGTCTAGTTCTTTTTTTTTTTTTTTTTTTTTTATATTGGTGCGTGTTTCATCGTGTTTCTTATGAAATTAAATGCGCATTTGTGGATCGTTGCCCTGCAAAACGAATTAAAGATTTCTGTAATTGCAATAAATGAGTGCTTGGTTTATACTCCCGCCATCTCAAATTATTTATTGTGATTTTTAAAAATAACCATCTCAAATTATTTTATCATTTTATAGGTTCAAGATAAAATCAATTGTATTTTTCCATTTTATTCTTGGTAGTGCTTGTTTTTAAAGACTACAAACATCTCAATTATGACATTTAAATAGAATAAATATTCAATGAAGAAGATTATATCTTTAAGGCATAAATAAGTGTAAAATAGTTAAGGAAATCCTCCTAAATAATTTTTCTTATACGTGTACAAAGTAATACGACAAATAATTTGACAAATGGAGTACAACCTGGTAAATATTTATTCACACTGGGTGTTTACACCAAATTAATGCAACTTGACACGGTAAATTGATTTAATGAAGTGAATATATACATTAATTAACCATGATTAAGTGACACTCCCTCCGGTCCAAAATAATTGAGGGTTTAGCCTAAAAAAAGTTGGTCCAAAATAATTGAGGTTTTAGCCTATCAAGAAGGTATTTTATTCTTTTTTCAAATTTACTTGACACATTCTTAATTCAATGAACAAATTTAATGCTTGTTATAGTTTCAGAGCCCCTCTAAATTACGGGTATTTTAGTCAATACACCTCTTAATTTTTAGGAGTAAGTAAATTCCTTAATCTATGTGCGCAAATCTAAAACCTCAATTATTTTGGACCGGAGAGAATAGTTGTATGTATTCATACACATATCATTCACTCATTGATTTGGTGTAAACACGCAATATGAGTAAGTTTTTACCGTATAACCTAGTCCACATTCTCGTTCAATACTAAATGGTTTGACTCTTACCATTACTTTTGGAACTGAAGTACTCCCTCTGTTCACTTTTACTTATCCAGTATTTTAAAAATAAATTTTCACTTTTACTTGTCATTTTTAGCATCTCAAGAGAAGACAATTTATTTTTTCCTGTTTTACCCATAGTATTAAATAACTCACTTCAAATCATTTTTCAAATCCAATCAAAAGATGCACCAATTAATATGGGTACATTGGTAAAATATGCACTTCATTTATTATTTCTTAAGGGGTGTCCAAAGTAAAAAATGGACAAGTAAAAGTGAAAAGAGGGAATAATAATATATCCTCCATCAATCTCAATTCACGTGATATTATTTAACTGGGCACAAAATTTAATAAATAAAAAATAATAGTTTAGAACCTTTAAATTAACATAAATTATAAATGTTTGTATGATTATAAATTATCTCACTAAAGTATAAAATAAGAATTTCAAAATTAAATTATTTGGAAATGATATTTTACCAATATACTAAAAATATTTTTTCCTTTTAATTCTCTATTTTAGCAATTCAAGTGATAAGTAATTATTGTTTTTCATCTTTACTCTACAAACTTATTGAAATTCTAGTAATCAAGTTTCCGATTTTCAAAATATAGTAACAAGTATAACTTATAAAATAAATGCGAAATAAATGCTTTTAGAAAATACAAAATGTAAATCCGACAAGTAAATTCTACGCTGCCATATTCACTTGCACAGATTTTAATGTAAATAAATACATTAAAATCAAAGAGTCGTTGGAAACGTGAAAATTTTGAACTCGGAAAATTAATCTTGCTGCATTCATGAGTGGCACGTTTAATTTAGTTTAATATTTTCACATCAAATTTTGTTGTTTAGAATTTCTTTTGGTTAATTATCTTCTAAAATCGAAGCAACTTAAGAGTAGGTTATTTCAAAATCCAAACGCACGGTCTTTACAAATCCTCTAGAAAATTAATCCTCACGCAACTTCTTCTTCTTCCTCTTCTTTTATATATATATATATATATATATATATATATATATATATATATATATAGTTGGGCCAACCAAATTGATTTGCTCTTTTAAATTGTCCTTAGAGTTGTTATTTATTACTTCATGTATCAAAGTATATTTCAATAAATCAAGATACTTTGAAACCCTTTTTGATAGCATATCTTTTTTCTATGTCTTATTTTTGCCTCTACTTTATTTCATTTTTACTTAGGTTGACACAATCAATTTGGCCAATTCATCAATTTTGAGCCCTTTAAAAATGCTAAAAATTTTGTTAATAGTAATGATGCCATCTAATAAAAATAACTATGCACAAAAATAATCTAAAATGATGATGATAATAACTTTGAAGAACTAATTTAGTACCGGAAGAGTACTCTATCAATCAAATTTTCTTTAGTAATTCTTAAATTACCATTAAATTTCTCTTTAGAAAAAGAACCTTTAAATTTATTCAATTTGCTTAAATAAGTGGGATAGAAAAGAGAAAAGATGTTTACCAAGTGACCAACTCCTCAATCCCATAATTATTAAATATTGATAATAGCATCTTTCTTTTCTTGCAAACAATTTAATTTGTCAGAAATCATGTAATCCTTAATTGGTTGAGTAAAGAAGTTTTCTTTTAAGAATAAAGCATCAATGAGTTAATGTTGTTTCAAGGAATTCAATTTATTTTGAATTTCATCTAAACCTAGACTTTAATCACCATATTTGTTTTAGCATATACCATCGTCACATGAAATTATGAATAGTTAATCAATGAATAGCAAAACATGCTATTCCTAACTCTAACTAGAAATTATATGCTCACAAATTCATAAAATATAAAAATGTCCTTTTCAAATTTTGACTATAGTCAATTTGAAATCATTCTGCATACTTTAAATTATGGTACTAAACATCAAATTATCTCTATCTCTTTGATATCTATTTATCCCAAGCAAAATTGCTTTCTTATAACAATTCTTTTAGTAAATTATCTAATTATATGATCTACAAATTTAACTAATGATTAAGAAGCGATCATTTTAAAAGAGTTGTGCCTAAGAAAAGTACACAATATTTTTTAAGAAAATTATTCCATCTCTTGTAATCATACAACTGCCATTATTATGTAAGATAAAGTCTAATCCCATGACAAAATCTACATTTATATTAAGGTCTCTTACCCATATCTTATCCATTTTATAGCTAGGTTTGTAAAATTCTGAACATGTATTTATAAAGCTAATGCATGCCTTATGAACATAATGTCTATGTATGTTATGAGTTCCATCCATTTGCATGGCTGCAACTAGTTTTTCTAGGATTTTTATTAAATTGGGTGGAAATATTTTTTTATTTATTATACACTTTGTGAATCCCGAATCTACTAATGCTAATGTCTCTATTTCATAATCATCTATTTTAATTCTTGCAAGTATCTTTATTGTTTCTAATTTTTTATCTTCATTACATACTAGTGCTTCATGGTCCTCTATACTCATTTGTTCTGCTTGAGAATCTTCTAGTATTATTCTTAATAGTCTCATTATTGGTTGTATATTAGATAGACTCATTTTTTCATTTTTGCTATCTTCATCTTTTTGTTTTCCTTTTTTTAATTTACATAATCTAGCTTCTAATTGATTTATTCTTGTTTCTAATGTTATCATTCTTAAGTTAATAGTAGGGTCTTCTATTTTCTCATGGGTTTCCTCTTTATTTATTCTTGTTTTAAATTCTTTTTCTATACACATTATACATCCTTCTATATAACAACTTTTACATTTAGCTCGTTTATCTCTACTAGGATACCATTTACAAAAGAAACATGCATTACTATCTAATCCTTTATTTCTTTCGAACTCATGGTTACAGTTTTCTGATATATTTGCTAAATTATCTACTTGAATTGGTTCTAAATCTAATTTTTCTAACCCTATTTCATTAATTAATTCTTCTGCTTCTGGGTCTGATGAGTCTGTTTTGATTTTTTCTTCAGTATCTACACTATTCAGTATCTACACTTACTATGGAATATATACTTTCTGTGTCTGACATGTATTCATCTACATTTATTAAAGTTTCTTGAAAATCTTCAATCAGCTATGAATTTCTTGTCTTATTATTTATTCTTTTTGGACATGTATTTGCTAAGTGTTCTACACTTCCACAAGTAAAACATTCCAGTTTGTTTTTATAAATTCTTTCTGTTCTATATTTTCTTACATGTCTATTTCTGTCTAAATAAGGTTTTTTTGCTGCTGACTTTCTAAGATAATATTTCTTTTTATTATATTGAGGATAATTTCTATTATTGAGTTCTATACTTTCTATGCTTTTTCTTTCTATAATTGTCTTTATCATAGCTTTGAGTAGTGTAAACCACACTTTTACAAAAAATCATTGCATTTTGTTTTAATTGTTTTTGTATTTGTATATGTGTACATTTTGCTTGCAGTATATCCATTATATGTTGTATTATATGTCCTATTGACCATTTTAGATTAGGGTTTTGTACTACCCCGTCTCTCTTATTCCATTTATCTTCTATTTCTCTTCCTAAGGCTTCTGGCAATTTATTAAATAATTTTTTACCTAGCTCTTGGTCAAAAGCATTTCCGCTAATAGTTCAATAGTAAAAATAATCATTCAATTTTTTTTTAATATGAAACCAACTATTTATACTTAATTGTTCTAACTTTATTATTGCATTTCTTTGTAATACTAGTAATCCACTATTTGGGTCTTCTCCTATAATTAAAGTATGTATTTTGTTGGTAAGGTTATATGGGTTTGCTCCCATGGACACTAGGTGTTAGAATTCCATTGGAAAATTTTCCTTGTATGCTTCCCATAAAGCCTTAGCTGATTCTCCTAAAAATGTTTTTAGATATTTACGCATTGTTTCTGCGTCTGTGTCATTATAAGTTTTTATGTAGTCTATTACTACTATTCCTTTCTAAAGGTCTATTACTGAATTCCATCTTTGTGGATCATGAACTGCTATATTTAGTATTTTACCCTTATTACCTCCTTCTTGAAGAATAATAGGTTCTTCTATAGGCATTCTTTTTCCCGATGGTTTTATATTGTCTATGGGTTCTCCTGTTGTTCTAAAAACTCTTCTCCTAGGTACATTTCCTGTACTCGTGTCTACCGTGTATTGCTCTCCAACAGTTGTTCTTTGAAATGGACTAGAACTAGACGCGCTAGATTCCATTAATTCTTTTTGACTTATTGTTGAGTCTATTTCTATTTCTTCATCACTGTCTTGTATATCTTCTAATATTTTATCAAATTCGTCTGATTTCTTTTGAGACATATTTTCTACTCTATATCCCCAATTATTGGTTCTAGATTCACATATTTTAAAATGGCTTATAGCTTTTTCTAGTGTTAGATGTTCTAACTTACATCCTTTACATTTAAAAGTTTTATTTTTATCTTCTTTATGGAGTTCTTTTGCTTTTTCTATAGCAATATCTACTTCAAAATCTTCTTGTATTAGTTCTATATTCATTAAAGTTGACTCAGTAGTTTCATTTTCGTCTAGAGTACTTTCTTCTTCTATGTCTCTTTGTGGTGTGTAATTATAATTAGTGAATCGTATAGACGTCTCTCCCCTAGAATTAGTATACATCAGGTGAGATTCTGGCTATAGAATCTTTTTTCTATTAAAATCTTCTAAATTCCATTTCAACCCTGCATATTCTTCAGGATTTATTTTTATGGGTTTTATTAGTTTTATTCCTTTGTTTCCCATTACTTCTACTACGTCTTCTACTTTAATTTTAAATTTTGTGTTACTATTATTGGTCATTTTTTCTAGAAATCCTACGCACATTAATAAATTATTACCATTACACATTTCTTCATATCCTTTGGTCTGTATTCCTATTTTAATATGTTTTCCAAATTCTGCTAAATTCATTATAAAGTCTGGGCTAATATAAAAAATTCCTCCATTATTTGTCATATCCACCTCTGTTATTCCTATTATTGACTTTTTCATGTCTAACATCTATCATCATAAATTACTATTAGGACTTTAGTTCCGAGATTCTTTCTAGTTAATCCTTTTAATCCTATTACTATTAATCTCATATGCATTAAACTTCTTCCAGTATTTTTTATTTGTTTTACAGCCTCTGGGTCCATTAAATTTATCGTGGTAACTTTAGTTCCTATAGCTGATAATTGCTCTTGTCTACAATGTCTATATAATTGTGTTGTACTTGAGAACTGTCCTATATTGTATAAAATCTTTGGATTTAGTAATTTTAATTGATTTTATTGGAAAATCTGTATATCTCTATCTACATCTATTACCTCACTTAGCTGTTGATTATTTTCTTCTGGTCTTCTTCTATTTAAAATTCTTGATAAGAGGTTATTACCTATTCTATTGTCTGAAAAACTTACTCTTGATCTTTCTTGCCTTTCTGATCCTCCTTCGTTTCTTGATCTAATTGGAAAAAGGTCCATTTTTGTGGTTTTTTTAATTATTTTAGCTTTTTCCTTTTGAGGTGTTATTTCTACCTTCTTTAATTGTTCTATTGATTCTTCAACGTCTTTATTCTTTGGGGTTTCTATATGAATTTTTTCTTTTTGTCGGTCACTTATTAATTGTAGGTGTTCGCTTATTAATTCTAACCTTGGTACTATTATCTGCTCTACTTTCTTAGTTATTTCTAATAATAATGAGATTATAGCAATATTTTGTTTTAGTATTATTTGATCAGATTTAGCGTTAGGTATATAGTCTATATAGTCTTGTGGGAAATGTATAGATTTTTCTATTAATTTCGAGGCTTCTTCCTGGGCTATAGTTGGTCTACTCATGAAAGAGTAATTTCTTTCAGTTCTTCTACTGTCTTTTTTAATTCTCTAACATCACTTGTTAATACTTCTACTTGTTGTGCAATTTGAGTTACTATTGGATTGTCTTTATTTCTATTTCTTTTGTTTTTTCTGTAATAACTTTAACTAACTTTTCTATTTCAGTATTCGTAGGTAATTTTTCTAAACTCAATTTGTTATTTAAAATCTAAATTTTTCTATCTAATTCTAATTCTTGTGATTTTAGGTAATCAAAATTCTGTTCTAATTTTTCTAACGTTTTCTTTTGCTTAGTTTGGGAAGATTCTACTACTTCTAATATTCTAATAATGTCTTTATTATTTTCTTGAGTTTTTTCACTAAAATTTATAACTAAATCTAGTAGTGTATCAAATTGTTTATCTTCACTATGTAATATATGTTCTCCGTTACTAAAATTATACTTTATAATACTATGATCTTTTATTGCTCTATATTTCTTTTCTGGGTATATTCTTAAGTCTAAATATTCTAAATTTTTTAATGTATCTATTTTATCTAAAAAAAATTATTATCCTAAAGGAATTCTTATTTTACAAATTTCCTTTTGATTTTCGATGATGGTTGTGAGTCTTTCTATATCGTCTCGTATGCCCTGTAATTCCCACGTTATAGCGGAAATTGTATCTTCGTTAATCAGGTTTTGTAACAGTCTATTTTCTGTTATTGATGATAGTGTTTCTGTATTTATTACTTCTAAATATCCACTTAAAGCCATTTCAACTTTTCTATATTCTCGTCTTCTTTCTATGTCCCGATATAAATACCAATAGTTAATAGCTATTTGTCTAGCGAATGGCTGTGTTTTCATATAAAGGGGACTAGTACAGGTTAAATTGTCTTTGTCTTTGTTGCTGAGAGGTTTTTCTAGATTTTATATATCCTAGCAGTCTATATTCTAATTCTGATATTATATCTATTAATTCTTGTAACCTTAACTGGTTTTCTTTAGAATTACTTAGTCTACTATACTCCGGGTATAACCTACTTAATTCTTGTTTGACTTCTGAATAACTATCTTTCATATATTAACCTAAAGGTATGAACTTTACTTTTCTTTCTATATATCTAATATATGCTTCTGCTCTAAATATTTCGTCGTTTGTAAACTGTATTTCCCAAAGGAGATTATTTCTAAAACTTAGCACGTCTGTGTTAGTTTCTAGAGCTGCTCGGTGTAATGTTTCTAGATAATTAACTTGATTAGTAAGAAATCTTAGTAGTTTTCTAGTTTTTCCTAGTTTTTGTCGAGTAAGGTATATCATACGATAGTGAAAACTTACGTATTTATTAAAACTATGTTGTTTCATAGAAATTTGTCTAACAGTAGTTGGTGGTCTCTGGTGTCTAGCAGTAAAAGGTCGTCTCATAAAATACAATCTTAGGCTCCAAAAAATCTTCTTGCTCTGATACCAAAATGAGAGGGGGTATATTTTTTCAATATATTTTTCAATATTTAAAATTCCAAAGACCTTGGTAGAAAATATAAAGTGGTTTTTATCAAATTTTTAAACAATCCTACTCAGTACTTCATCACTCCTTGATGTCCTCTTATCATGTAGTTATATTTCTAAGTTTTTGTCTATCTCCAAAGTTTTACGTTTTTTTTTAATAATCTGGACTCTGTCCAGTCATGAATCTTGTTACATTGTTCATCTCTTTCTCTTAACCTTTATTTTTAATATCCTTCTTCTTTAACCACATCCTGGTTACCATGGCCAACATCGTCCGTTATCATTTTTTTGGACATTAAAACGGCCTCTCAACACCTAGGAATTTACAGGTTAATCCATTGAGTGTATTAAGAAATTAAGAGAATAAACATATAGTAAGAGTAACAGATTCATAATAACAAGTAAGTAATTACTTAAACATAATATGTATATAAACATGGAGTAATTTACATAATAGGGAGGGTAGTACAAAAACATTGTTAAAAGCTTACATGACTTGAAGATGGAGAGAGGTTTCCCTTTCGGGGAACCCAAAAAACTACTTCACACTAAGAGAAAATTACTGAAAGCTTAATACTATTTTACAAGGAAATTTATTTTACAAAGGTTTTGGACTGGGAAAGGGATTGAGGCATTTGAAAGAGAAGGGGAATATGGAGTTTGTCTTGAGAGATGTTGTTGATGCTCTTGTTGGTGATGTCTTTGCTTCTCCACAAATGCTAGTATTTATAGGCATCTGGCGGACTTCAACTCCGGATTTCAAAATGTTTAAGAATCTTTTGAATGCTCTTTGGGCCCCATCATCACGTGGAATTTTTTCAAAAGAAGCTTTATATTTTTGTCTGTTTGCTGATGTGTCCATTTACTGTGGCTGCTTTATTAAAGCTACTTTTAATAAAGTCTCTTTTTGTGAAATTGTCTTCTAGCCGTTGCTTTGTTCAATGAATCTTTTTGTCTTCTGTCTTACCGTGATTACTTCCTCCACTAATATATGGATATATTTTTTTTATGTGTCTAGATTATGCAGTGCGATAGAATCAAAACTCATCCCTGAATCGTCATCATTTGGATCTTGTGAATCTTGAAATGCACTGTTCTGAAAATTTACCATATTTCCTTCATCTGAACTATGGACTGGTGACATCCCTGGACTTAGAGATAATTCTGGACTAGGATTCTTGATTATGTGCTTGTCTTGTTCTTGTTTTGTCTGAAAAAAATCTTTCCAACGTTTTTTTAGCTATACTTTCTATTTTTTCATTCTTTTTCTTTTTAGCAAGTGTGCTTTTCTTCATAGAAGTTGCTCCTTGTGTAAGTATCTTTGGTAGTTTTCGTCTTGTCTGGAGAGATGAACATCCCTCATCTTCACTTTTTGGCAAAGTGACAGCCATCAACGGATTTGATGAGTCCTTACCTGCTATCGTTTGAACCAGACTAGTTGTATCCTTATCCGATACAATGGATCTAACTGCATTCATTAGGGAATGCACACCCGTCTCATCCATTTTTGTCTGAGATGGAAAACTCTGGGATTGTGCTAACTCGAACTTAACTGTTTGTAGTCTTTGTTCTAATAACCGTACTTGTTCCAAGAGTTTAATTTTTCTTGGAATAATGTCTCTTTCTGCTGGTTTAATCTTTTGACAGTTTCAGTCATAGTAGAACAGTGATCACAAAAAATCACCTTGTCTGTATCTTTTTGTATGTTATACTGAGGGATTTTGTCTGAATTTTGTTTAAGGGCTGGAGAAATATAATAATTTGGACCCAACATTCCTCTAGCATAATCTAATGCCTCAATAAAATCATTAAATCCTTTAAAAAAAGATTTTCTTATGTCTTTAATAGAGTTTAAAACTTCTATCCAAGTTTGAAAAACACCATTAGTTTTACCATGAACTACAACATAAAAATTAAATTTTTTGTCTAAGTTTTTGTCTATAAAGTACTGACAAAGTGCATTTAAGGTGGCTATAAAATGTTTAGAGTCTTTTCTGTTATGTGATATCCACAAATTGTCTACTAGACATGTCTGTTGTTTGTCTATTACATATTCTAGTAATACTTTAAAAGTCCAATTGGATGGCGAAAAAAACACTAAATTATTGGCTCCAAAATGTAATCTTTCTAGGGCGTTTCTTTCTAATGAAGATCTAGGTCTAAAATGAAGGTTACCTAATACCTTTTGTCTGTAAGTATCTTGGGTTGAGGCTATACCTTTTCCCTTATTTGCTGTCTGAGAACTTGATGGTCTCATGCTATTCAAATAGGAAATCATATTATTAGTTAGTAGTAATTTTTAATCTACGTAATTGGTCTGCTAGATTATTATCTTTTCCTTTTATATGTTCAAATTTTAGATTGTAAATTGAAATAGTATCTATAAAATTTAGCCATCTCCGTCTACTACTATTTTTATCATTTATCTTTTGATAGAATTTAACTATAGCTTCACAATATGTTCTAACTAATATTTCTGGTTTGTTTAAGATATATAGTCTAAAACTATTTAATCGATATATTACAGCTAAAATTTTTGCATCTATACTACTCATATTTCCTTTTTCTCTTTACTTACCACTTTGATAAGCACATATTTTTTCCTCACTTTTATTATTATATTTATTTGGTCTTGCTTTTTATACTGCTTCCCACCCTTTAAAACTACCATCTGTTTCTATAACTAAATAGTCTGTTCCTAGTGGCATATTTAAGTCAGGAATATTTTTTTATTTTTTCTTTAATTTTTTGTACTAATTTAATGTATTCGGTATTAAAATGTTTTTGACCATTAAATCCCGTCTTTGAATACAATGGTCCTGCTTATTTTCCTAAGTCTTTTATAAAGTTTCTAGCATAATTTACTATTCCTAAGAATTTTTGTTATTCTTTAACATTATCTAGCTTATCTGGCATAACTAAAGCTTTTTTAGCTATATGAGGTTGTAATTTTATCTTACCATCTCCTAGTACTATTCCTAAAAAATTTATATAATTTTTACATAATTTCATTTTTTTCTTACTAATTATTATTCCATTTTCTACAAATAATCTAAATACCGTTTGTAGGTGTCCTAAGTGTTTTTTAATATCTCTATTAACTACTAGTTTATCATCTCCAAATCATAACATACCCAATATAATTGTAACAAGTGGGATTTGAAAAGGGTAAAATATACACAAATTTTATCCCCACGTTGTTATGGTAGGAAAGTTACTTTTGATAGATTATCGGTTCAAGTAGAGATGAAAGTTAGTAGTAGTAATAGGTAGTAACAACAACAAGATAATAAGATAAATGAAGTAAAATAAACAATCAGGTAGTATAAGAAATCTGCGCAGCAACATACTAACTCTCTATCCTGATACTTGACTTTCGCACCCTCCTATCGAGGGTAATGTCCTCGGTAAGCTGAAACTGTGTCATATTCTATCTAATCACATCTCTCCAAAATTTCTTAGGCCTACCTTTCCCTCTCCTCAGACCTACCATAGCCAACCTCTCACACCTCCTTTAATCTTCAGTGTCGGGAAAGGGTGTCAATTGTTCAATTTCAATTATCTTATTAGAGGCTTTATAAACATCTGTGGTCACTTTTAGTTATGTTATGGTCCGGTTATACAGATAGATGTTTATTAGGGTATCATGTTATCTCCTTTCCCAAATATTTCAAAATTATATAATAGTCATATAAAAAAAAATGTTATAAGTTGGTTCGCTCAGTCAATCGATCCGCTAGATTTTGGGGCGTGACATTCAGGGAAAATTGGTATGTCGTATCTTTTCGTTACAAGTACAATTACCTCACTGTAAATATCAATTTTTCATAAATGTTCAATAGAAATTTTCAAACTTTCCAAGTTAAAAAATTATCCACCTTTCTCTATAAAAAAAAATATTGAAAGCAAAAAATATATCTAGAGCACCGCAGCCGAATACAGAAGGAGTGCATGATGACGAGTCCCTCTCTCCTAACACTCTTCCGCGTAGCTGCCAGCTGTCCTTGGCACGTATTCCCCTGATTGCGTACATACCCTACCACCCCGTGGACCCCACCCCCCACTAAACTCCCTCTCTCTCACACACAATTCACACACTTTGAATGACATAACTCACCTCAAATAAAATCCCAATATTTTCTTACAACCCATCATTCTTACACTATACTCTTTTTGTGTGTGACAAAGAAGGAAATTGAAAATGGAAGAGAAATAATAACCATTCTTTTAAGAGATCTCATCTCACATTTTCTTTTTAGTCATTTCAAGAACATTTAACAAATGGCCAAAACTGGTGTTGTTGAAGGGGATCCAACAACAGTGGCTACTACAGCTAAGGCAAGTGAATTGAAAAGAGAGTTACAGAGATTAGTTAAGTCTATTTTGGCTGAAGATGAGATAAATGTGGATGCTATTGATAAAACCCATCAAACCCTTTTGGCTTTAAAGGATTTAAAGCTTAATAAACGAAAGAATTCTGATTCTAATCTTCATTTTCCTGATGAATTTCGTTGCCCACTTTCTAAAGAACTTATGAGAGATCCTGTTATTGTTTCTACCGGTCAGGTTAGTACATTCACTGAAAAAATATTTCTTTTTTTGTGGTTATGTTTGTTTAGTTTTAAACTACCTTTGAGCCTGGGTCTACCCTACCTTTGTAGGGTAACGTCTGCGTACATCCTGCCCTCTCAGACCCCACGTTGTGGGATTATGCTGGGTATGTTGTTGTTGTTATGTTTGTTTAGTTGTTTATGACTACAATTGTGATGATTTTTATTTTTAATTTTATGGTTTGTTTTTGTTGGGTGTGGTTGATTGATTGGTTTTAGAGGTTTAGTGGAATTGTGGGGTTATTTTAGTTTGAACTTGGAAGTGGCAATTCTTTAATGTTTTTTGTTTCAATTTTGCCTTCATTGTGTTTAGAAGTTAATTATATGATGTCTGATTAATTAGTTTTTGTGAATGTTGATTATAAGGTACACAGCGTTTATTAATCTTTTCTAATTTATGTTTGTTTAGTTGTTCATGGTCACAATTGTGGCGATTCTTCTTAAATTTATGATTAATTTTGTTGGGTGTGTTTGATTGATTGATTTTGGAGTTTAGTGGAATTGTGGGGTTATTGTTTCTTGAACTTGGAAAGTGGCATTTCTTTAATTTTTCTTTTAATTTTGCTATCATTGTATTAGAAGTGTGGGTGTTTGTACATGGGTTAGTGTTAATTATGTTTCAAAGTTAATTATTTGGTGTCTGGTTAATTAGTTCTTTTGAATTTCGATTATAAGGTACAGCAGCGGGTATTAATCGTTGCTGTTTTATTTTACGTTGTTTACTTAGTTTGGTGTCATTAGAGTTGAGTTTTCATGTATAACCAATTATGCTGTCTCATTGATCATTCATTTGATGATTGCCTCAATTTTAATGGACTTGAACAAAACTCAGTTTAATGGAGCGTTAAGCGTTTTTTTTTTTTTTAATTTTCAAGATTCACTGATTGGTCTCCGTGTAGTTAGTTTTCCTTAAGAGCTTGTTGATTTGTAGGTTGTGAGTTAGTGTTGAGACAAATTACTGATAAATTGTTGGAATTTTGCAGACTTATGATAGACCCTTTATTCAGAAATGGTTAAAGGCTGGGAATAGGACGTGCCCTCGAACACAACAAGTACTTTCACATACAATCCTTACACCTAATCACTTGATTCGGGAAATGATCTCGCAATGGTGTAAAAATAATGGGATTCAAATGCCAGATCACTCTGTTCAGTATTTGAATGATGAAGGGTTGACTGAAGGTGACCGTGATTTATTCTTATCTTTGCTTGAGAAGATGTCTTCTTCAACGTTATCTGATCAGAAAGTCGCTGCAAGAGAATTACGTTTGTTAACGAAGAAAATGCCTTCCTTTCGGGCACTGTTTGGAGAATCTTCAGATGCAATTCCTCAACTCCTTCATCCCCTCTCTCAAAGTAACAACAGCATTAACGTTCATCCAAATCTCCAAGAAGACATTATCACGACACTTTTGAATCTTTCCATCCATGACAATAACAAGAAGCTTGTCGCCGAGACACCAAAGGTTATTCCGCTTCTTGTGGATGCATTAAAATCAGGAACGATCGAAACAAGGAGCAATGCAGCAGCTGCCCTTTTCACACTATCTGCACTCGACTCTAATAAAGAGCTTATCGGAAAATCTGGTGCCATAAAGCCACTAGTCGAACTTCTAGATGAAGGGAACCCGGTCGCGATGAAGGATGTTGCTTCTGCTCTTTTTAGTCTATGTATTATCCATGACAATAAGGCAAGAGCGGTAAGAGATGGTGCTGTGAGGGCTATACTGAAAAAAATAATGAGTAACGTGCACGTCGATGAATTGCTAGCTATACTAGCTATGTTATCAAATAATCAAAGGGCAGTTGAGGAGATGGGAGATCTCGGAGCAGTTCCATGTTTGCTTAATATAATAAGGGAGAGTTCATGTGCTCGAAGCAAGGAGAATTGTATCGCGGTGCTTTATACTATCTGTTACTGTGATCGAACCAAGTGGAAGACAATAAGGGATGAGGAGAAAACCTACGGGACGGTTTCTCAACTAGCTCAAAATGGTACAGCAAGAGCCAAGAGAAAGGCCAATGGTATTCTTGACAGACTGAACAGGGCTGTCAATCTTACCCATACTGCATAAAAATGCCGCAGTTTCAAGCACAAAATCTGTATATTCTGCTCCTGCTCCTCCTTTCATAAAAAATATTGAGGCATGTTGTGGTTCGTTTGCAACCTTCCATTTTGTACATTCTATCTGAGATTTACAAGTAATAGTCATCATTGTGAATAATTTACTATGAGGGAGTTTTTTGTATAAGTAAGATCCATGGTCTTTTAGTTTGATTGATAATACGTGGCACATGATTGCTTGCATATCTAGCAGAAGAAATTGTGCTTGTGGCTCGTCTACTCCTCATATACTAGCAATAAGATTGTGATTGGTATTATTTAGTCTTCTTTAATAATAGTATTTTCGTGAAATAATTGTACCACATGGCTTTCCTGTCGTGGTGGGATTCTAGCCTAAACATCTAAGGCACAGCAAGTGGGTTTGCTTTGATTTGTCTGAAAGCAAGAATGTGATATTTCTACTGTAGGAGGGGCAAATATGTTCCTTTCTTTTCTCCTCAGCAATGGTAGCAAAAGGTCCACTCACCACATGGCTAGAGTGGGGTTGGGTTGATAGATGGCAAAAACAAAAGGGCGATTCCTTCCTACCTCTTTGGTGGTGTGCTGTTATTCTCAGTTTACTTGGTTCTGCCTTCACGTAAAAAAGCCAAATACTCAAAGCCAAAATTTGAGACGGTCTCTTCTTTATCTGTACAGGTGCTAGTAAAAAGTAATAGCAGTAACAGTATTTGGCAATGGCAAAACTAAGAATATCATAAAGTGTTTGGAAATAGTTATTGGATGGGGTTCACCCTAAGAGGTGTTAATTAGCCCATTAGGCGATTAGCTCGACCGAATCTCTACGTATGCCGTATAAATACGTTATTATGAGTGTTGGAAAAAGAGGCTTTCCCATCATAATATGACGGCTAGTCTTCGCTGTCTAAAAGAGAAAATGCTCTACGTCTTCTTCCGAAGATATGTAGGTTTTGGACAAAGGGAATACATCCGTTTCGCGGAGATTCCCGGGGACACGAGCCATTATTGCAGATTCTTCTTTGATAAGGAGAAATTCGTAAGTCTCATAAACTAGTATTTTAAGATCCAATACTACATAAAGGGATTTTTAAAAAAAGAATGCTCTTATGTGTTTTAGTCAAGTCCACAAATTATTGAAATTGAAGTGCTTGCACATTGATCCGAAAATACCGAGGTTGTAAAAGTAGCCAAAAACTCATTCCTCTTTGTTGTACTAGGCTATCCAAATTCTATTATCATGGTACTCTATCAAGGTAATGGATATATGAATGAATGGTTCTAGAATGTTGTTGGAGAATACCGAACGGGAAGAATGTGGCCATATTCAATGGTCAGTGATATTTTTTGCCGTGGTCCAGCCAATGTGCAATAAAATCCACCTTTTTTTGTTTTTATGGTTACAAAGTCTTCATTCCAACAGTAAACCACCAACCTTTTTATTTTATCTCTTCACCGCCGTCGTAACCTTTTTTTGTTTTTTTTTACCCGAGCGGTCCCTGATTGTGGCAATTTGCCGGAATTAGACTTTTCTTACCACCGTTGTCGTTGTATAATTAGATCAGTCAAACAAGATTATATGTAACTTTTTATAATTATGTTGAGGGCTAATAGTAAAATATAGTAAATTACATGTTATCATAAGTTAGACTATGTATGTTATTGGTTAATTGATTACTGATTGAGGCACTAAAATAGAATGAGATAATGTCTCGATATATTTCCTTTCACATACTCATGACATGCATTTTTTCCGTTCACACTATTTTCCTCGATTTTCAAAAAAAAAAAAAAAAACTAACTCCCCTGCTCGTTTTCATTGATTGTCCTTGCTTTTCATATCATTTGGTCTCTTCTATAAAAATAACGTGAAGCAAAGGGCAAGTCAAAGAAGCAGCCAATTGACCGCCCGTTCTTTTCGGCTTTTTTTTTTTTTTGGTGTGTGAATAAAAAATCATAATTTGTATGGCAGATTGTAATAAGTTGGTGGCTGCGAACCATGTCACAAGTAAAAGTCGTAGTATTTAGCTGGAGAAAAATAAAAGCTGAACATATTATCCATCAAACTTAAGATCGTGTGTCACTAATCATCGGAATTTCTTAATTATGAAAAATTTAAAATAATTTTGGCTATTCTAATAAGTAGTATAAAAGTTTGTACATTATCAACATATATATATATCTTAATCAATTGGTGACAGTGTGGTTATTTGGCTTGGACGTATATATTCCAATGACTGTGAAGTAAAATATTTTGGTAGCCAAGCATCCAAGTAACGGTTGTTCCTCAATTCACGCTATTGTTAACTTTACTACTAACTAATAAAGAACCAAGTGTGTAATCATGTGATGCTTTTTATTATGTATAAAGAACATGGAATACAAGGTTGGTGGTCAACAGCTTTAATAGGAAATATGCCCCCTCCTTCTTTAAAGATACTGTAATATATTTGATTCCCCATGATCCATATCCATTTTCTTGTACAATGGAGGAAAAATAAAATATAAAATTAAAGGACAATGGAGTATAACAGAAGTATTAAGTCCTTAATGGTATTTTTAAGATTATGAAACTTGCAGCTTAGGGATCTGGCCTTGCACGTGCAATCCATGTGGTCCTCTTCGTAGGAAAAAGAATTGCTTGTCTGATTTAGAAGAATTACATCGTACAATTTTTTTGGTTAATATATTTGGTATAAATTATGTTATACTTTTTGAACTGTATCCCTTCTTTATATGTCTCTACTTTTCTTCAGCAGATGTTCAATTAATCAATAAAATTAAAGTTTGGTATCTTATTTCGAAAAAGCCATATGAGAATTTTAATGATATTAAGGTGGGCGATTTGTTATACTATAAAACAGTGACAAACTTCAATTAGAAAACAGGAAACTTGAATGAGAAAAGCTTGTGATACAGGTAGGTAAGTTCTTAAAAAATAAGGAAATTGATATTAATGTTTAAAACAGTGGACTAAAATTGAGGTACACCAACTTTCGAATTATACCTTTATATCGAAGTAATTTTGTGATTTGGTAATGAGCGTATGGCTCCACGAGATAAGTGTATAGGGTAAAACCGAGGACATAGACATACTCGGTTTCCCGATGTTAAGGTTATGCTCGGCCAGGATACGATCAACTTATCGGGGATAAGACATCAAGCTAGATCTGGAATGAGGCGATAAAGCAGGTAGAAGAGGCGGTTAACCACCATGAAGAGAAGACCGGAATATCCGCCCTCAGCTGGATACTTCGGCACCAATCCCGGCAACAGCTGTCAACAGATTCCTTTCCTTACTTAGAATTGTACTAGGGTTAGGACTCCTCTATTATATAACGAGGAGACCCCCATTCATTAGAAGGTCCTGGCTCCACACAGAAAAAGAGGGATCATGTACTGAATAAGGCAATACAATCATCTGAGTTCATTCATCTTTTCTAAGGTTCTCTTTATTGTTCATTGTCAAACGTCCGGTCATAAGGAGTCGACCTCAGTTCACAGTACCCGAGGCCAGTCACTATTCATCTTTGGTAAGATCTATATATATTCATTTTACTTATTCGTTTATCGTGTAATCTAATTTCGTATTGAATTAAATCACATATCTTTAGCACCGCGCATAAATTCAATTGTTCTCCGTTTTAAGGTTAAACAGTGATCATAGCACAATTGAAAAACCGAAATCAAGCACCCGATGTTGCTCTATCGGAACGGACCGAGGAAACAGAAGAAAGGCACGCTACTCAGAATAATGAGAACCATCTCAGGCAGAGTGGCGAGCTGGTAAGAATGCTCGAAGAATTGACGAAACGAGTCGAATCCGGCGAAAAGAAGATAGAGGCGAACGATAAGAAGGTGGAGAACTACAACTCGAGGGTTGACCAAATTCCTGGTGCCCCTCCGGTGTTGAAGGGACCGAATTTGAAAAAATTCATCCAAATGCCATTTCCGCCGAGTGCGGCGCCGATGAAAATCCCGAAGAGATTTCGTATGCCCGATATCCCAAAGTATAATGGGACAACGAACATGTGACTGCATGTACGTGTGCCATTAAAGGCAACGATCTCGCCGACGATGAAAGGGAATCAGTGCTACTTAAGAAATTCGGGGAAACCCTGTCCAAGGAAGCAATGATTTGGTATCACAACTTGCCCGAGCATTCGATTGATTCATTTGCCATGCTCGCGGATGCTTTTGTCAAAGCTCATGCCGGGGCCATCAAGGTCAAAATCGAAAAATCGGACTTGTTCAACGTTAAGCAGCGAGATGACGAAACCCTCCGCGAATTTGTGGCCTGGTTTCAAATGGAACGCATGGACTTACCTCCGGTCACTGATGATTGGGCCGTTAGGATTTCACTCAAGGGCTCAACTCAAGAAGCTCGATCACATCTATGGAGCTAAAGCAAAATCTGATTGAATACCCGGCAATCGCCTGGGCTGATGTACACAATAGGTATCAATCAAAGATCAGGGTCGAAGATGATAAGATTCTGCGAGCCGCTTCAATATCATGGCATTCCGGTAAAGGGTATGATCGATCGAAGAGAACGACAGATCGGGATTCTAGACTATCATATGACAGGTATCAATCGTACCCACCTGACCGAAGGGGGAATGGGCGCAGCAGCGAATCGAGTAAGAATGATAGGAGGAATGATCGAAGGAATGATCGAGGCCCAACTAATCGTGGACTGATGGACAGAAATGCTGTCGATAGAACCTCGGGAAATAGAGAAATTCCAAGGTTATCCGAGTATAATTTCTGCGTCGATGTAGCGACCATAGCAGCGACCGTTATCCGTAACAGAGAAACAAGGCACCCAAGGCCAATCCAATCTGATCCAGAGAAGCGGGATAAAAGCCTTATTTGCAAGTACCATCACACTCACGACCATCGAACCGAAGATTGTCGACACCTGAGAGAAGAGGTTGCCCGTCTGTTTAATTTGGGACACCTTCGAGAATTTCTAAGTGAACGAGTAAAAACTCACTTCAAGAACGTGGACTCCAACAAGCAAGATAGACTGGAAGAGCCTCAGCAAGTGATACACATGATCATGGGAGGAACGGACGTTCCCATAGGGCCGGTAGTGAAACGCACCAAAATTTCCATAATAAGAGAGAAGCATATTCCGAATGATGACCCCGACGGTCCCATCTCGTTCAATGATGAGGACATGGAAGGCATCGTTCTGCCTCATAATGACGCACTGGTAATATCTGTCCTTGTCAATAAATTTAGAATTAAACATGTGCTGATTGATCCAGGTAGCTCGGCTAATATCATCCGATGGAGAGTCATCGAGCAGCTGGGACTACTAGATCAGATCGTGCCCGCAATACGAGTCCTCAATGGGTTCAACATGGCCTGCGAAACGATGAAGGGTGAAATCACCTTACTAATCAACACGACCGAAACTATGCAGCAGACCAAATTTTATGTGATAGAGGGAGACATGGGATACAACGCATTATTGGGAAGACCGTGGATTCACCTCATGAAAGTGGTCCCCTCAACTATGCATCAGGCGTTGAAATTCCCAACCCCAGAGGGGATCAAAACCATTCATAGTGAACAAAAGGCCGCAAAGGAAATGTTCGCGGTCGAAGAATCTGTTAAGACGACGAAGATACCGGATAGGAACGAAGGGGAAAATGCCAAATAGCAATCACAGATTTCGATACCGAAGTCCTCGAAAGATCGGAGTAGGAACACGCCAGACGGAGAGTTAGAGTTCGGAGTTTCAAGGACCTTTGTGGTGCCCGATGATTCAGATGCCACTAAATCCACAGTCGAAGAACTCGAGCAAGTCATATTGTTCGTTCATATACCAAACAAGAAGGTATACCTGGGCACGGGGCTAACCCCCAAGCTCAGGAAAAAAATTATTGAATTTCTTAAAAATAACTCAGATTGCTTTGCCTGGTCCCATTTAGACATGACAAGTATCCCACCGGAGGTGACAACACACAAGTTGAGTCTGGATCCAAGTTTTCCTCCCGTCAAACAAAAGTGGAGGCCGCAACCCGAGGTAAAACATGCATTCGTCAAAGACGAGGTTACCAAACTCCTTAACATAGGATCCATTCGAGAGGTTAAATACCCATACTGGTTAGCTAATGTTGTAGTGGTGCCTAAAAAGGGAAATAAATTTAGAATGTGCGTAGATTATAAAGATTTAAACAAGGCTTTCTCGAAGGATTCATTTCCTTTACCCAGCATCAATCGTATGATCGATGCTACTGCGGGTCATGATACACTTATTTTCCTCGATGCCTACTCTGGGTACAACCAAATACAGATGGACCTGGAGGATCGAGAAAAAACCTCTTTCATAACTAGGTCAGGCACGTATTATTATAATGTAATGCCCTTCGGCCTAAAAAATGCCCGTGCCACCTATCAACGGCTAGTTAACCGCATGTTTGAGCACCAAATAGGTAAATCAATGGAAGTTTATATAGATGACATGGTCGTTAAATCCCTGTGAGCAGAGGACCATTTAAAGCATTTGCAGGAAACTTTCAGTATATTAAAGAAGTACAATATAAAGCTGAACCCGAAAAAGTGCGCCTTCGGTGTTAGTTCGGGTAAGTTTCTCAGATTCATGGTATCCAATCGAGGGATCGAAATCAACCCGGATAAGATAAAAGGCAATTGAAGACATCACTGTAATAAACGACATCAAAGGGGTACAAAGATTGACCGGGCGGATATCCGCCCTAAGCCGATTCATCTCCAGATCCTCGGATAAAAGTCATTGGTTTTTCTCGTTGCTAAAGAAAAAGATTGACTTTGCTTGGACCCCCGAATGTCAGATGGCCTTAGCAAAACTCAAGAAGTACTTATCAAGCCCGCCTTTGCTCCACATGCCAAAAGCGAACGAGCAGTTATATCTATACTTGGCGGTGTTTGAGATAAGAGAAAGGTATACCCGGTTTATTATGTAAGCAGAACCCTAGGTAACGCTGAAACCAGGTGCCCGCATTTAGAAAAACTTGCTTTGTCTTTGTTAAGCGCATCTAAAAAATTAAAACCTTACTTCCAATGTCATCCCATATGCGTGGTAACATCATACCCCTTAAGGAATGTCATGCATAAACTCGAACTCTCAGGCCGATTAGCAAAATGGGATATTGAGATTAGCGGATATGATATTGAATATAAACCTCGAACTGCTATCAAATCCCAAATACTGGCAGACTTCGTAGCCGATTTTGCACCGGCCATGATCCCCGAGGTTGATAAAGAAATTTTTCTTACCTCGGGGACTAGTACGGGAGTTTGGACCCTTTAAACAGACGGTGCTACAAATGTAAAAGGGTTCGGGTTAGGGATCGTTCTCAAACCTCCCTCAGGTGACATAATAAGAATGTCTACTAGATCTACTGATTTGACTAACAACGAAGCCGAGTATGAGGCAATGATTGCAGGTTTGGAACTGGATAAATGCTTGGGAGCCGAAATCATTGAGGCCAAATGCGATTCTCTCCTGGTGGTCAACCAAGTGAATGGAACATTCGAAGTCAAGGACGACCGAATGCGGCGATACCGAGAAAAACTGCAAGTTGTCCCTCACCAGTTCAAAGAATGAACGTTGGAACACGTGCCTCGGGATAAAAACAATGAGGCAGATGCCCTTACAAATTTAGGATCATCGGTAGAATCATATGGATTCAATTCTGGAGCTGTGCTGCAGTTAATGAGATCGGTCATAGAGACCGGTCACGCCGAGATAAACTCGACCAGCCTCACTTGGGATTGGAGGAACAAATACATAGACTATCTTCAAACACGAAAGCTACCGTCTGATGCCAAGGAATCAAGGGCCCTTCGAACCAAAGCAGCTAGATTTTGTTTGGTCGATGGCCAATTATACCGAAGGTCATTCCATGGCCCCTTGGCGAAATGTCTAGGGCTGGGAGAAACTGACTACGTTATGAGGGAAATTCACGAGGGGACTTGTAGAAACCATTCAAGAGCCGACTCACTGGTCCGCAAGCTGATCAGAGCTGGTTACTATTGGAACGAGATGGAGGAAGATGCCAAAGCCTTTGCTCGAAAGTGCAACGAATGCTAAAGGCATGCTCCGTCGATACACCAACCCGGGGAAGAGCTTCATCCGGTCCTTTCCCCATGGTCATTCATGAAATGGGGCATGGACATAGTAGGGCCTTTGACATGGGCCCCAGGTAAGACACAATTTATTTTACTTATGACCGATTATTTTTATAAATGGGTTGAAGCACAGGCACTCGAGAAAGTCAGGGAAAAAAGAAGTTATTGATTTTATTTATGACCATATAATCTGTTGATTCGGGGTACCTGCGGAAATCGCATGCGATAATGGGAAGCAGTTCATAAGCAGCAAGGTCAGCAAGTTTTTGAAGAATACAAGATCAAGAAGATCTTGTCCACCCCGTATCACCCAAGCGCGAACGGCCAGGCTGAATCTACCAATAAAATTATACTGCAGAATCTAAAGAAAAGACTAGCCGGCTCTAAGCACCGGTGGAAGGAGGTTCTGCCCGAGGTTTTATGGGCCTACTGCATGACGATAAGATCAAGCACCAGGGAAACTCCGTTCTCCCTGGTATATGGAGCCGAGGCCCTAATTCCCGTCAAAGTCGGTGAACCTAGATTAAGATTCCAATATGCCATTGAGGACTCGAATCGTGAAGCAATGTCTGCTGGTCTGAATCTCGTGGACGAAAAGATGGAAGCTGCTTATATCCGGATAGCCGCACAAAAACAAAGGATGCAAAGATATTATAACCGGAGGGCTAACTTCAGGCACTTTCAGATTGGAGACTTGGTACTGAGGAAAGTCACACTCCACACCAAGAACCCCTACGAAGGAAAACTAGCCCCGAATTAAAAAGGACCATATCGAGTTACCAGAATAACCGAAAAAGGTTCCTATCAGCTCGAGAACGAAGACGGAAAACAGCTGAAAAATAACTGGAATGTGGCACACTTAAAGAGGTATTATTATTAAAGGTACGAATAACCTTTCTTTTTAGCTTTTCTTCTCTCTCAATCTAACCACGCATCGGAGCAGCACAGTGGAAACTGAAGATTCATAGACTTAAGACTGAAAGCACGTGCTGCACTCTTTTTCCCTTCGACCGTTTTGTCCCGAAGTGGGTTTTCGGCAAGGTTTTTAATG
The DNA here is from genome assembly GCF_019175385.1 of Lycium barbarum. Classification (NCBI taxonomy): domain Eukaryota; kingdom Viridiplantae; phylum Streptophyta; class Magnoliopsida; order Solanales; family Solanaceae; genus Lycium; species Lycium barbarum. Next base: position 20,708,211 of record NC_083345.1, on the reverse strand, counting down.
AGGCAGCGCCGAACGGCGTGCTACGCGATTAGAGCAGACCGATCAAAGACCGGGGACTGGAGATTACACATATCGGACCAATAGTATACGAGCCCTCACATTTCGGACTCGAATACTAAAGGACTACTATACCCGGGCTAAGTGATAACCATGTAAAGCCAAGGCTTGAACGATAGGACCAGATGTAAGGACCAAACGATCGATTGAATCGTGTCAAATTAGTTTGTTCTTGCCACGACAATGATTATAGTTACATCTCCTGTCGGTTCATCAATAAAAATCTTGTCTTGATCAAAATCATCTAGTATTGCCAATATTGCATTTCGCCGGACCAGATTCCTAAATATGCGAACTACGCAAACTTAAAAGATTAAGGTCTAAACAATTAAAAGACTACATCTACAGTTAAAGACTACGGTCTAAAAAGCATACACAAACTTAAAAGACTATGGTCTAAACGATTAAAGATTACGGTCTACAGTTAAAAGACTACGGTCTACAGTTAAAGACTACGATCTAAAAACACAAAAAATATTGTCATCCGATCTGTCTTGCCACTTATAAATAAAATAATGATCAAAGTCAACATGGACTAAAAACCCGATCACAAAACGTTACCACTTGAATTGTGCTCTGGCTAAAACAATAATGCAAGCCCAAAACAATAATGCAAGCCAAAAAAATGGCATGAATCAGACAAATGACAAACCGAGGAACACTCTATAAAAGGCAACAAAAAGCGATGAATAGGCCGAATGAGAATTTTTTCGTTTTATATATATGTACACATAGAGGATTTACAACGACCTTAACAAACGACCTTAAAACAAAAAGAAACATAAGGCCCCTAAGCCTAATCTTCATCCGAGCGTTCGGTCTCTTCCTCGACTGGCTCGAGGTCAATATCCGAATCCTCAGGATCGAATACAGCCTTTGCCTCTGCCTCGAGCCTCTTGGCCTCCTCGATAAGATCTGATAAATCCACTCCGGTAGCTTGAATTTCTTCGAGGGCCTCTCTTCGAGATAAACACCGCACGTACTCGGCTCGAAGATCACTGCCTTTATCGACAGCAGTAACGTCAGCTTTATACTGGTCCAGCATATCATCATAGCTTGAAATCTGGTCAATGGCTCGTTTATGTTCAGCCCGCAGACTGGTGATATCCCGGTCCAGTCTATCCCGCTCTGCCTCGGCCGCAGCAAGTGACGATCCAATTCCGTTTACTTGCTCCGCCATCACACGAAGATGATATTTAAGAGTATCCCGCTTGGCAACAGCACCAATTGTCGTTTCTTGGAGGATATTGAGCTCAGGTTTGATCCCATCAAGCTCCGCCCGAAGTTGATCAATCTGGCTAACGTAAGCCCGGGCCTGAGAGAGAGGGGCATTATCATCGGCTATTAAAGGTTTATTATAAGCTTCAAAAGCTCTTACCTTCACTGCTAGCCGGTCATGTTCCCGCTTGGCCTCGGTAGCCTCGTTTCGAGCCGATGCAAATCTGATTGAAGGGTAGAGAGATCAGGGAGAGTTGAAATATATTCCAATTTCTGCCTATATAGATCCATGAGCTCATCCACCTCCCCAGTTTTCCTTTTAAGCTCTCCCTTTAGTCGATCTACTTCTACCCTAAATCGGTGGAAAGTTGTATGATGAAGCACGGAAGCCTGTAAGGAAAAGAGGAGCAGCTATTAAAATGAGGCAAGAAAACAAAGCTAAGTAAAAAAAAATGAAGGAACAGGACATACACGGTTCAACGCCTGCTGAGCCTCGTTGAAAAGGCAGGATTCGCTGACTTCAGCCATCTTCTTACGGTCCTCTTGGGACACTAGAGGGTACAGATAGCTGGCCACCCCGACTGGCCCCGACAACATGTTCATATCGGCCGGCACCTTAAAAGAGATCAACCTCTTCCGATTCGGGTCGGTACTGGGGGCAGGAAAGACTCTTTCCAATCTGGAACCGGAATTAACCCCGAAACAGCTGGCCACGGGGATTGATAAATGTTCGAAGCCCGATATGCCAGGTGCGGGTATCTCATAACTCTTATAACTAGTTGTCCCTTCCGGCCCTGTTGACACCTCGGTCACTTTGTTTTTGGCTTTAGCATCGTCGGTGGAAATATCCAGCAATCGAAGGGGAGGGTCCTGTATGCAAATAATTGTCTCAGCCGAAGCCACAACTTGTATCGGAAGGATAGAACCAATACCATACAAAGGCGGAATGTTAAGTACCTTTAAACCCAGTACGGAGGAAGATTCCTTTGATCCAACGGCTGCGGTTGAAAGCCGTCCCGAGCCTTGAGTGGGGATAGGCTCGATCATAGCGTCTTTGGACATCCCGACCTTCGACCTGACGCTCTCCGCGTCCGTCGGTATCGGTATATCCCTCGAGCCCGCTGGCATCGGACTTGAGCTTTCCACCAAGGGTAGAGTAATCTATGCAGAGCCGGTCAACTCTTGATGGAGACCCTCATCGGTAAGCCGACGCTTACCCAATGCCTGGTCTTCATCATCGGAATGATCCGTTAGTTGACCAACAACACCGACGTCATGGACCCGGGCCGAGACATCTTCCGAAGAGATCTCTCTGGGGTTAAGCCTCGATTTTTTCCTGGCCTCTGAAGGAGCTCGACAAGACTCGGAGGACCGTCTTTTTTTCCTCTCGGCCTTGTCTCCTTCATCGGGAGCTTCGAGGTTTTTTTCATCGGCCGAGGCCTCAGCAACCTCTTGTCCCCGGATTTTGGTGGCCTTTGAAAGACTTGTAAAGGAAAGAAGATCATTTTAGACTTATCAAACATAGTGTAACACATAAGGAAGATGAAGCAGCGCTTGGGGGGAAGGACCTACCGTGATTTCCGGCCTCCCACCGGGACCGAGACAAATGTCGCCAGTTGCGGTCGGCATAGGTAAGTTGGGAACAAATCTTCCCGATCCATTCATCAATGTTTGGAACCGCACTGAGGGTTCGAATAAGTGTTATGTACATATGAGTAAATCAAAGGGTCAGTGTAGGTTCAGACATATGACCATACCATACCAAAGTAAAGTTACTTACGGGTTGGGTTCCATTTCCCAGGAAATGGAAACTTTTCAGCAGGAATCAGATCCTTTGTTCTGATTCAGACAAATCTGCTATGCCAGCCTGGGTCTCTAACTTCATCAAGACCGGAAAAGGGAGCTTTTTTGGCTTGTTTGGTGAGTTTAATCATACCCCTTCGAAAAACACGGGGACTGTACAGTCGGAGTAGATGGTTCATCGTGAAGGGAATATTCATGTTCGTACTGAAGTACCAGAGGAGCACAACGATCCTCCAAAATGACGGATGAATTTGGCCGAGGCAAATATCATACCGTTAACAAAAGTCCACTACCATGGGATCGAGTGTGCTAAATGTGAAAGGGTAGGTATAAACGCTTAAATACCCTTCCATATAGGCGTTACAGCTTCAGTCTGATAGGGAATAACGACCTCTATACCCTTCCACCTACAGTCTTCCTTGACCTGTTTAAGTTTACTCGGGTGTATCGTGCACAAATAGTCTAATATGTCGACACCCCGATCCCCTTGTTGAGAAGGTTTCTCAACCTTGAAATCCCTGATAGTCGCGTAATCTTGTGGAATGAAATCTGTCAATACAGGCTCCAGTTTTGGGACCGAGGAGGTCTCGCCGGTTTTAGCTTTTGAAGATTTGCTTGTCATTACGGAAATATAAAGGTGTAAAGGCTTGTATAAAAGTTTGAAGATTAGGTAAAGAACGGATAAGAAGGTGTGAAGATATGAAGGTTTGCGTATCCAAGCACACGAAGGTAAAATTTTCTTTGGTAAAAATCAGAAAAGTGAAAAAGTGAAAGAGGAAGTTTGCTTTTATAGAGTGGGGCCGAGACGGTTCACATTTTGTAACCGTCTTCGCAACCAACCAAGTCTCGACACGTGCCATTGTCAGAACGATGTGACAGATGTGATGTTGATCTTATCTACCCATAGGAAGCGTACATGAGTAAGAACCAGATCGCCCCTCTAGATCATCAGGGCATACATGAGCAAATCGGTCTCCCGATGAGACCTAGGTCGGGCCTTCGCACCGATACCACTACGATCAGGTAAAGCTGCCATATCGACCACAAAGGATGCGGTTCCGAACCAGTTTCGGTCGAGTACAAAGAATAAAACATGCAAACATGGCGGCCGGTAGCGAGGCATTTCAAATTTTGGTGAATTATAGAACAAAATGACGGTACGTGACACCGTCTAGGTATCCCCATAATCTTCACCGGAAACGGATGAACCGGGGATACTCGGCTCCGGCAAATCTTCTTCATCAAGTACTATTGTCGACGGGGTTTCGCCAAAAGGCATTTCCCGACAGTTCTCCATGATATAACGGGTTAGGACCCGAGAGCCAACCCCCGAATGTGTAACTGGGAAACTTCCAGTCTCTCTGCATCCAAGTACCCTCGGCGGCGCAGATGTTCTTCTTCCTCGAACGACATCCTCGGCTACGGTCTTTCCCTTAGAAGTTTTTCTCGTCGAAAGTCCTGAAAATCAAATACATTGGGTTGAGATACAATACAGACAAATGAGGGTCGAGCGATCGGATTAAGAAATTACCATGGCTTTTTCCTTTCCACCCTTCGGGTGCCATTTTCCTCCAAGAACGACCTATGCTACGAGAAGCTCGGAGAACATTAACCACCCATTCAAAGATAGTTGTATCGAGCTCAGGTTTAATCGGATTTGGTAAAGGGTTCCACACCTCAGGAAAATCGGTAGACGATGGACGATGAAGTTGAGTTGTACGCATTATCACTAATCGATGAAGCCACCTCCGGTCATAATCATCCTCGGGGTCAATCAGGCTTCGGTTTCCTCGAGAAAGCAGACGAACAATCCCCCCTCGGATCACCCGAGGCATGTATATATGAAGTAAATGGTCAAGGGTGAAGGCGATCCCGGCTATACTAGCCAACTTCTCGATGCAGTACACAAGTCTCCAAATCTGTAGGGCGATTTGGCCGATTCATATCCGATACCTATGACAAAAGTCCTCGATCACTCGAGGAACAGGGAGAGTAAACCCAATGGCAAAAGGATAAGTGTATGACAACGAGTAGCCAACAACATGGTGATTTATTTTTACCCCATTCCCAACAGGGCGAACGTCAATATCTGCGCTTAAGTTGCAGTCTTCCCTGACTACGGTAATGGTGCCATCATCGATACAAGATTCGAAATTCTCCACCGAATCAAAATGGTAAGAGATTTTGCAGTCGTTCACATAGTTAAATCCCGACGGAAGGATATCAGCAGCGAGAGATTCTAGCTCCTTATTAGAACCGGCGGCTCCCGTTGGCGGCAGAAACGAAGATTGATCTTCATCTTGGGTTTAATAATGGAACGTAAGCCATAACCGTGACAGGTATAACCTAACAATGGATGATCACGCCCTGATAGAAGAAGGTTCAAAGTTCGAGGAGGGTTGTGGGCTCAATATGCAAATCATAGCAAGGTTTTTGGGGAGAAGCAAGGTTTACGTTTGAAGAGCGCAAATGCATGAGAAAAGAAAAATACATGGGCTTTATATAGAAGAGAAATCAAGGGGTCCTGTAGCGTATCAAGGACTCTGACACAAGGAGGTCTCCCAAAAAAGATTTGGCAGCTAAGTAATAATGACCTAGCATCGGGTCGAGTGAAGTGTTGACTAGAAGGTCTTGTCCTAGGTAGATGTATGCAGCTACTCAGCTTTATTTAGGCCCATTTCCCGCAGTCAATATTCACCTCAGGAAATGGGGGGACTATTTGTATATGGGTAAAACTGAGGACATAGAGATACTCGGTTTTCCGATGTTAAGGTTATGCTCGGCCAGGATACGACCGGATTATTGGGGATAAGGCATCAAGATCGATCTGGAACAAGGCGATAAAGCAAGTAGAAGAGGCAGTTAACCATAATGAAGAGAAGACCGGAATATCCGCACTCAGCCGGATATTTCGGCACCAATCCCGGCAACAGTTGTCAACAGATTCCTTTCCTTACTTAGAATTGTACTAGGGTTAGGACTCCTCTATTATATAAAGAGGAGGCCCCCATTCATTAGAAGGTCCTGGCTCCACACAGAAAAAGAGGGATCATGTACTGAATAAGGCAATACAATCATCTGAGTTCATTCATCTTTTCTAAGGTTCTCTTTATTGTTCATTGTCAAACGTCCAGTCATAAGGAGTCGACCTCGGTTCACAGTACCCGAGGCCAGTCACTATTCATCTTTGGTCAGATCTATATATATTCATTTTACTTATTCGTTTATCGTGTAATCTAATTTCGTATTGAATTAAACCACATATCTTTAGCACCGCGCATAAATTGAATTGTTCTCCGTTTTAAGGTTAAACAATAAGAAAAGATAAGAATTTACCTTCGATGTTAGATGAATTTTATCGTGTTAATCTGTTCATTCTCACGAAAAAAAGTTCTTATTATTGGCAGGGGCGGACCTACCTTGACCCAAGGGTGTCACGCGACAACGCTTAGTCAGAAAATTATATATATATATATATATATATATATATATATATATATATATATATATATATATATATATATATATATATATATAAGAGAGAGAGAGAGAGAGAGAGAGAGAGAGAGAGAGAGAGAGAAAGTGACCCCCTTGGCGTTGAGATTTGCTTGGAGTGTTGGTTAAACACATGATTTTCTTGTTCGAGGTGATAGGTTTGAACCTCAATCTGAGCGTATTTTTGGCAAATATGACATCTGTCACTAAAAATTGTGGTTATGTAGTATTGAATCCACGACCTCTTATAGCTTAAAACAAAACTTAATCATGGGTCAAGGCTATCTCTTACTTGCAAATGTGATATTAATAGTTGTGTTATATCTTCTATAAATATCGACACCGCTTACAAAAAATTCGGAGTACGTCACTATTGGGATATATGATTCTGAACAACAAACGTGGAATTGTGATTCGTGAGTATGGAGCAAAAATGAGTAAATAGCAAAATGGTAAATTTCGACTATCTTACTTAAGCAAGTTCTAAGTTATGAATAATTTTAGACTCTCTATGTCTGCTCATTCCCAAAAGAAAAAGCAAAAAACATAAAGAGTTGTGGTGGAGGGAAAATCACTTAGGGCTCGTTTGGTACGAGGGATAAGGATAAATAATCCCGAGATTATATTTGATATGAGTTTATCCCACGTTTGGTTAGGATAAAATCACAGTATAACTAATCTCGAGATTGTAGTGTTATTTTATCCCTGTGGGGGGGTGGAATAACTAATCCCGTGATAACTAATCTCAGGATAAATTATCCTGGGATAAGTGAGATTCAAAGGCCAGTAACATCTTGCATACTTAATTATACAGATAATACTTTTAAAAAGAGAAACACTACAATTTAGTAAGTACGTTTTGATCAATTCATAGGTACGTATATAATGTTTTAATCATATTAACATGCGGTTATAGACTTCCACGAACAAATTGGTACTTTTTAAAGTAAAAATCTAAAAGTTGATTCAGTTAGATTTAACTGGATCAGTGCGTCAGTCTAAAATAATTTGAGATAATAAATAGCAGACTACAAAATATTCTAACTAATATTTACATAATCTATCAATAATCTCATAGATCGTCATTAAGTTTGACTTTGTAACACTAACTCTTCTCATGGTTTATGTTATTGCACTAATGTATACGGTAAAAATCGGACATATGTTAGAACTGGTAAGACCAGAGATCGAAGGAAAAGAGGGAAGATCATCATCTGGTCCGATTTCTCCATAGCCGAATTGATCGTGGTCGTTGGTCCGTTTGACCGGGGCCGTTGGTCCGAATTGATCGTGGTCGTTGGTCCGTTTGACCGGGGCCGTTGGTCCGAATTGATCGTGGTTGTTAGTCCGTTTGATCGTGGCCGTTAGTCCGGGAGATCCTGGCCGTTAGTCCGTTTTGGTCATGGCCGTTGATCCGAGAGATCCGTTACGCGGTTGCCACGCGTCGATAGCGTCCTGCCATGCTCAACTGTCAATCGTACGGGTGTCAAACCGTACGGCCAACCTAACCCAACCCAATCCAACTCAGAGCTTTTTCATCATTATTTTATTGTTCATGTTGTATGAAGCCCATAGGGCACTACTATAAATAAGGGGCATTGTCCTCCTCTTAAAGGGTTGGCTTCCTCATATCAAGAACTCTTGTAATAGCCAAAATATAAAAAATCTCTCTCAAATATCCGATTTCGGTCACATTTGTTGTGTTTATTTCTTACATTTCTTCAATCAACTAACACTCATACATTAGTAAATATACAAGTATATAGCAAACCACCGATTATCATTGCTCTCTTCATATCATATCTATATATATATCTATCTCTCATCAAGAAGATTGAGACTTAACCACATATTTTATACCCACCCACAAATTTAATTGATTATCCAAATTCGGGGTAAACAGTTTGGCGCCCACCGTGGGGCTAGGATAATAGTGGCCTTTGGTCTTGATTTCTATCATATTCATCAAAATCAAAAACGTCCCTGCCCGTCTCTGCGAAAACGGACTAAATGGCCGACATCGAACAATCCGGTCATGTCAATAACACCGAGATTGTGGCGGAAAACGAAGGAAGCGGACTACGGGGATTGCCAAACCCCGCTGACCCGAACCCCGTCGATTCAAGGGAGGGACTCAACCGGCAAAATACCGTGGATCAAGAGAATGCCGCCCTACCGGCCACTGATCCTCTAAATACTCACAATTCTGTTACATTGTCTCGGACCCAGGGCCGGAGAGAACCGGACGCACTAAACGACGGTGTGAACTTAAGTTTAATTTTTGAAATGTTGCAGGAACAAAGAGCGGCAATTGCCGAGCAAGGAATAGCGATTGCCCAGCTGCAGAGCGGAAAAGGTGAAGCAGGGCTGGAAAAGGCAAAGGGTACTGCCGAAACCGGAAGAAACGAGACTCGAATGGTTGAGAGCGACGGCTCTGGAGCCAGCTCCTCTACCGAGGTTCTAAAGATGCTCGAAACTTTGGCGAAACGGGTAGATCAACCGAAAAGAGGGTCGAGACATACAATTCTCGGGTGGACCAAATACCGGGGGCTCCACCTTTGCTGAAGGGGCCAAATTCAAAAAGGTACATCCAAAGGCCTTTTCCTCCGAGTGCAGCCCCGAAATTGATCCCGAAGAGATTCAAAATGCCCGATATACAGAAGTATGACGGCATAACGGACCCGCACGAGCACGTGACCTCATATACCTGTGCCATAAAGGGCAATGATATGCAGGAAGATGAGATCGAGCCAGTGTTGTTGAAAAAATTTGGGGAAACTCTGTAGGAGGGAGCATTGACGTGGTATGACCACCTACCCGAACATTCGATCACTTCTTTCGAAATGCTCGCCGATGCCTTCGTAAAGGCTCATGCCGGTGCCAAAAAGGTGCAGGCCCGCAAGGCCGATATCTTCCGAATAACCCAAAGGAAGGATGAGCTACTGCGGGAGTTCGTCAACCGGTTCTAGAGGGAACAGATGGAACTCCCCCCGGTTCCAGAAGAATGGGCCGCACAAGCTTTCACAAAGGGGCTCAACATGATAAGTTCAACTGCTTCAGCCAAATTGAAAGAAAATTTGCTGGAATATGAGGCTCTGACATGGGCCGATGTCCATAACCGGTATGAATCGAAGATTCGGGTGGAGGACGATCAGTTCGAGCTCCCCCCGATCTCTGCAAAGATGGATAGAAGTTTTGAAAAGCAGAAGAATGGATGTGGAGAAAAGGACGAATCGTCGAGGGAAAGGTTTCAGCCATACACCCACTCGGAAAGATAAAATTTTAGGTCGGAAAAGTCAAGGGAAAGACCGAGCCGTTTCTCGGGTCGGGGTAGCAAGCAGGTCGAACGACCGACGAGTAGCCGGGGGCTCTCGTTCAGAAGCGATGCCGGAAGTTCTGCCAGTAATAAGGGCCCACCGAATATTTCGGAGTACAACTTCAACGTTAGTACTTCAGGCCTCGTCTCGGCCATTGGCCGCGTCCCGAATGGGCCGAGACCGCTAAGGTCGGATCCAGGCCAGCGGGATCCGAACATGATGTGCGAGTATCACGAAACCCACGGCCATAAAACTAAGGATTGTCGACAGTTGAGAGCAGAGGTGGCCCGCTTATTGAAAAACGACCATCTCCGAGATCTACTGAGTGAGCGAGTCAAAAATCATTACAAGGAAAGGGAAGCTCATCGAAGAGCCGAGCCGATCGAACAACAGCATACAATCAACATGATAGTTGGGGGTATTGACGCCTCTCGGGGGCCGGTAATGAAGCGGACAAAGGTTTCTATTGTTCGTGAAAAGCGCATCCGAGACCACTCGACCGGGGGCTCTATTTTCTTCAATGACGAAGACGCGGAAGGCATCATTCAACCGCACAATGATGCACTGGTAATTTCTATACTTATCTTTAAAACTAAGGTTAAACGTATTTTGGTTGACCCAGGTAGCTCGGCCAACATCATCCGATGGAGAGTGGTCGAACAGCTAGGGCTGCTCGATCGAATCGTGTCGGTGGCTCAGGTACTCAGCGGGTTCAATATGGCTAGCGAAACTACGAAGGGAGAGATCTCGTTGCCCGTGAACGTAGATGGCACCATTCAGCAAACGGTGTTCTATGTGATCGAAGGGGACATGAAGTATAATGCATTATTGGGCAGACCCTGGATACATAGCATGAGAGTAGTACCCTCAACACTGCATCAGTTGCTAAAATTCCCCACCCCGGAGGGGGTAAAAACCATCCGAGGTGAGCAGCCCGCAGCAAATGAAATGTTCACAGTAGAGGAGGCGGCGCCCCGGCCCAAGGAGCCGGCTCAGGCAGAAAAGGGTGTAACCGGAGGGGAGGTCCCCCAATAGCAACCAAAGTATACCGGGCCAGATCCAGTGCATGAAGAGGATGGTTTCGGGATACCCAGATCTTTTGTCATGCCGGATGACTCGGACGCGACCAAGTCAACCGTAGAGGAGCTGGAGCAGATCATCCTGTTCGAGTTCTTACCGGACAGAAAGGTATACCTGGGCACGGGGCTTACCCCGGAGCTCAGGTGCAAATTAATTGAGTTTCTTCGAGCTAACGCCGATTGCTTTGCATGGTCGCATATAGATATGACAGGTATATCACCAGAAATAGCATCTCACAAGCTCAGCTTGGACGGGAAGTTTCCCCCGGTGAAGCAAAAAAGAAGGCCCATCCGGAAGGTGAAATACCCGGATTGGCTTGCTAACGTGGTGGTGGTGCCCAAAAAAGGTAATAAATTTCGAATGTGTGTCGATTATAAGGATTTAAACAAGGCATGCCCAAAGGATTCATTTCCATTGCCTCACATCGATAGAATGATCGATGCGACGACCGGACATGAAATGTTAAGCTTTCTTGATGCTTACTCCGGGTATAACCAAATCCGGATGCACCCGGAGGATCAAGAGAAAACATCCTTCATCACCCGTTATGGGGCTTACTGTTATAACGTCATGTCTTTCAGATTAAAAAATGCCGGTGCAACTTACCAACGCCTAGTTAATGGAATGTTCGAAGAACAAATAGGGAAAACGATGGAAGTTTATGTTGACGATATGGTTGTTAAGTCCCTGGAAATAGAGGACCATTTAAAGAATTTGCAGGAAACCTTTGATGTGCTCCGCAGATACAACATGAAGCTCAACCCGGAGAAATGTGCCTTCGGGGTAAGGTCCGGTAAGTTTCTAGGTTTCATGGTGTCAAACCGGGGAATTGAAATCAATCCGGACAAGATGAAGGCCATCGAGGACATCGAGGTTGTGAACAACATAAAGGGGGTGCAGAAGCTCACCGGAAGGATAGCGGCGCTGAGTCGCTTCATATCGAGGTCCTCGGAAGAGTCACCGTTTCTTCTATTTGCTCAGGAAGAAGAACGACTTCGTTTGGACACCGGAGTGCCAAGAAGCTCTACAAGAATTGAAGAGGTACTTGTCTAGCCCCCCGTTGCTGCACACACCGAAGGCCGACGAGCCGCTTTTCCTCTACCTAGCTGTCTCCAAAGTGGCGGTAAGTGGCGTTTTGGTCCGAGAAGAATCAGGTACGCAATTCCCTATCTATTACGTGAGTAGTACTTTAGCACTGGTAAGCGCTTCCAGGAAGCTCAAACCTTATTTTCAAAGCCACCCCATATGTGTGGTAACCACTTACCCTTTGAAAAACATCATGCATAAACCGGAGTTATCAGGTAGATTAACAAAATGGGCTGTAGAAATTAGCGGTTACGATATCGAGTATAAACCTCGAACGGCCATCAAATCCCAAATCTTGGCCGATTTTGTGGCATACTTTACCCCAGCTATGGTCCCCGAGGTCGAAAAGGAACTTTTGCTGACCTCGGGAAAGACCACGGGCATTTGGTCTCTACACACGGACGGGGCCTCGAACCTTAGAGGTTTCGGACTAGGGATTATCCTTAAGACCCCAGCCGGGGATGTCATTCGACAATCCGTTAGAACTGCTAAATTGACTAACAATGAAGCCGAGTATGAGGCTATGATTGCAGGTTTGGAATTGGCTCGAAGCATGGGAGCCGAAATAATCGAGGCAAAGTGCGACTCGCTTTTGGTCGCAAACCAGGTGAACGGCGTGTTCGAGGTCAAAGACGAGCGGATGCAGAGGTACCTCGAAAAAACCCAAGTGGTGCTTCATCAATTTAAAGAATGGACCATGCAGCACATACCGAGGGAGCAGAACAGCGAAGCCAATGCATTAGCAAATTTGGGATCCTCGGTCGAGGGGGAGGAAATCAACCCTGGGGCAACGGTGCACTTATCAAATACGACCATAGAAAGCGGACACGCCGAAATATACACAATGGGCTTAACCTGGGATTGGCGCAATAAGTACATCGACTACTTACGTGATGGTAAGCTCCCAAATGACCCGAAGGAGTCACGGTCACTATGGACCAAGGCTGCCCGTTTTTGCTTAGTGGACGGCCAGTTGTATCGACGCTCTTTCCTCGATCCCCTGGCTAAGTGTTTGGGCCCCGGTGAAACGGAATACTTGATGAGAGAGGTACACGAGGGAACCTGCGGCAACCACTCCGGTGCAGAAGCTCTGGTTCGAGAGATTATCAGGGCCGATTATTACTGGAACCGGATGGACGAAGACGCGAAAAGTTTTTTCCGAAAATGTGACGGGTGTCAGAAGCATGCTCCGATGATTCACCAGCCCGGGGAGTTGCTGCATTCGATGATCTCACCTTGGCCTTTCATGAAGTGGGGAATGGACATTGTGGGTCCGTTACCTTGGGCACCAGGTAAGGCCCGTTTCATTTTGTTTATGACTGACTATTTTTCTAAGTGGGTTGAAGCGCAGGCCTTCGAAAAGATAAGAGAGAAGGAAGTCATCGACTTCATATGGGATCACATCATCTGCCGTTTCGGCATCCCCGCCGAGATAACTTTTGATAATGGCCCTCAGTTTGTGGGTGGCAAGGTCAACAATTTTCTCGAGGGATTGAAGATCAAGAAAATCGTGTCAACCCCGTACCACCCATGTGCAAACGGACAGGCAGAATCCACGAACAAAACGATAATCCAAAATCTGAGGAAAAGACTTGAAGCATCAAAGCACCATTGGAGGGAGATATTGCCGGAGGTGCTGTGGGCTTACAGAACCACATCCAAATCGAGCACGGGGGAAACCCCATTCTCGTTGGTTTACGGGGCCGAAGCCCTTATCCCCGTGGAGGTCGGCGAACCGACCCTCCGTTTCAGGTATACCACCGAGGAGTCAAACGAGGAGGCCATGGCCGTGAAGCTCGACCTCACAGATGAACTACGCGAAAGCGCGTCGGTCCGCATAGCGGCCCAAAAACAGAGAATAAAAAGATACTACAATCGAAGAGCAAACTTTAGACATTTCCAAGTTGGGGACTTAGTGCTTCGAAAAGTTACCTTGCACACCAAGAACCCCAACGAAGGAAAGCTGGGTCCGAACTGGCAGGGCCCGACAAGTTAACCGGTATAACGGGCAAAGGATCATACCAATTGGAGTCCATGGACGGGCAGCGTCTGCGCAATAACTGGAACGTGGCCCATCTGAAGAGATAATATTGCTAAGGTATGCCGCCCCCCCCCCCCCCCCCCCCCCCCCCGTATTCTCTCATTAACCTTTCTCTTTTGCAAGGAGTCAAGAACGGGATGAAACTAGAATTTAGGCCTGAAAACGTGTGTTGCACTCTTTTCCTTAGTACGCTTTTGTCCCAAAACGGGTTTTCCGACAAGGTTTTTAACGAGGCAACAAGTACAACGTGTTACTCGACAAAAATGAAGGACCAGCACCAGGAAATCCGAGGTCACACCTTCCGAGTGCGGACTTAATAGCACTCACCCGACCTTGCAGCTCGGATAAGTGCTAGGGGAATACCATGCCCGCACCGGAGATGACCCTGGTCAAAGAAGATGAGGAAACTCAACATTTGCTACAGCAAAACTAAGGCCCGGCCACCGGCCATAGCCTTCGATGTAAGGACCAAACGATCACAATGAATCGTGTCCCACTTAGCATTTGCTACGGCAAAACTAAGGCCCGGCCACCGGCCATAGCCTTCGATGTAAGGACCAAACGATCATAATGAATCGTGTCCCGTTGTATATTTGCTACAGCAAAAGCAGAAGGAAACAAAATTCTCGTATCTTGTACAAATACTTGCAATACAAAAATCATCGAAAGTTCGGATAACGATATCTCGGATGTCTTCTTGTTAAAATACTCTACCTCGATGATTGTCGCCGTATTTCGGCATCACTTCATTCGTATAACCTATTCCGGGCACTACGGTCGAAATTTGACAAAGGCAACAAGGTCATAGTGAACCGAGCCAAAATCGTTAACCCCTCAAACGGGGACTGTTACATCGAAATTTAGCTAAGAGTGAGATTCAGGTGTCCGAAAAATACCGGCCCTAAAAAATAGCCGAAAAATACCGACCCTAAAAATGCCTATCGTGATTCGGAGACGTCTGAATTCACAAAGCATAAGATAAGTCCCACGGGCAAAAACTCCATCAAACTCCCGGACAAAACATACCGGATGAAGAGGAAAGTCGATATTCAGGCACAGCGCGGAATAATGACTCCGAGTCTGCTTGTCCTTAAATCGGACCGACAACTCGGGCGAAGGTCATAATAGATATTCAAGCAAAAGAATAAAGGAAATCAAGAAAAATGCGTGTTCCATTTATACGAAGGTCTTTACACCGGAAACCCCTACAAAAGCAAAAAACAAAAGGCTAAGTACAGCCCCTGGTCTATCCAGTATGGCTGGATCCGGAGTGTTCGGACATTGTCCGCTCGGAGTCGTGGGAGTCAGTCTCAAGGGCTCTCTTAGCTTCTTCCTCGACCCTCTTAGCTTCAAGTATCAGGGCCGGAAGATCCGCAAAACCATGCCCGGCTTGCTCAAGGGTGATCCTCCGAGACTTCCACCGTTCATAATACAAGCGATGAACCAAAGGGGATAAACGGTTAAATCAGCAACAAACTTGAGATGGAAGATGATTAGAGGTGACGAAATGAAGAGAAAATAAAGTGAAGTGAAGAAAATAAAATGGAGGAAGAATGAAATGAAGGCGTGATTCATCCACTTTCCGTTACTCCGATAAAACTACGGTCCGGAAAGTGTGGGGGCTATCTGTATACGGTAAAAATCGGACATATGTTAGAACCGGTTAGACCAGAGATCGAAGGAAAAGAGGGAAGATCATCATCTGGTCCGATTTCTCCATAGCCGAATTGATCATGGCCGTTGGTCCGTTTGACCGGGGTCGTTGCTCCGAATTGATCGTGGCCGTTGGTCCGTTTGACTGGGGCCGTTGGTCCGAATTGATCGTGGCCGTTATTCCGTTTGATCATAGTCGTTTGATCGTGGTCGTTAGTCCGGGAGATCGTGGCCGTTAGTCCTGGAGATCGTGGCCGTTAGTCCTGGAGATCCTGGCCGTTAGTCCGTTTTGGTCATGGCCGTTGATCCCGGAGATCCGTTACGCGGTTGCCACGCGTCGATAGCGTCCTACCATGCTCAACTGTCAATCGTACGGGTGTCAGACCGTACGGCCAACCTAACCCAACCCAATCCAACTCAGAGCTTTTTCATCATTATTTTATTGTTCATGTTGTATGAAGCCCATAGGGCACTACTATAAATAAGGGGCATTGTCCTCCTCTTAAAGAGTTGGCTTCCTCGTATCAAGAACTCTTGTAATAGCCAAAATATAAAAAATCTCTCTCTCAAATATCCGATTTCGGTCACATTTGTTGTGTTTATTTCTTACATTTTTCTTCAATCAAGTAACACTCATACATTAGTAAACATACAAGTATATAGCAAACCACCGATTATCATTGCTCTCTTCATATCATATCTATATATATATCTTTCTCTTATCAAGAAGATTGAGATTTAACCACATATCTTATACCCACCCACAAATTTAATTGATTATCCAAATTCGGGGTAAACAACTAACCTTCCTTATTTTATTTTTTTTAACAATTATTTTAATTCATTTATTAAAAGTAATTATAATTTTTCCAATTTACCCTTTCTACACTCTTTTAGTTAACTAATTAAACCCCTTTGGAGTAAGGAAAAAATTAAGAACGAGCCCACGTTCCTCTTCCACTCTTCACTGCAACATTTTTTTCTTATCAACTTCAGTGATACCAATTCAATGTACATATAGGCTTAGCTGTTTTAATGAGAAAATTCACAGGAATTTAAGCAACTATATGGACATTGATATCTGCCCTAACCTAAGATTTTGGAGAGGGAGAGAAGGAGAACGTGGGCTGGGTACTAATTATTTTTCTACTCCAAAGGAATTTAAGTAGTTATAATAATTGTTAAAATACTAAAATAAAGGAGGTAAGCGTTATGGTAAACTACAAATAAAATTAGAGTTACAAAGTTAGGAAGGTCTCTGAAATTATTCTAAATTCTTTTTAATACAACCTGATTTTACGGGGACGTTGACAGACTTGTTATCTTTTCGATAGTGATCACCAAGAACTAGGGGTGTCAATGGGTCTTTAAAACTGATTGAACCGATCAAATCGAATCGTACTGACCAAACCGAACCAAACCAAACCAAACCAAACCGATTATTAGATTTCTTTTATAAAACTGAGGTTTTTATATAAATCAATAAGCGTGCCGAATAGTTAATTAGGATAAGTTTTAAATGTTTCTAGAAATAAACCAAAAAAATATTTATCGAATATTAAAAAGCACTTCTCAAATTAGCCAATTCAGAAGTTTGGCCAAACAAATACAAAATATTCATAAAACCAACTCCAAATAATTTGGCATTGGAATTGTCGGTTAATTAATATTGATCGATTTTATATGTATTTCAGCAGATGGAGAACAAATGTCAATTTGATTGATTCATTGGTAATGATTTAGTTGTTTGATTAATTATAATCCAGCTATCACGTTTAATTTTAGCATGTGCTGTGCGATTGGTAGCTGGACAAGATTATTGCACTTCACCACGGATTTAGGGATGATTTTGACTTGATTTATGCAATAACAAGTGTGGTAGCCCAAATTTTAGAATTGATTATCATGTTAGGCAATGATAATTGTTATATTTTATTAGGTGATTTTGTTGACCACTTGACTTATCCAAAAATCACACCAGAAAAGGTACAACTTTTTCTTTTTGTTCCAAGTTTCCTAGTGTTTGTTTGTCACTCAAGAAGGGTAAAGTAAAGAATGTTGCAAAAAATCATTAATACGGACGATGAAGTTGCAAGCTAATTAATGAAATCTTCTCCTTTTTCTTTTTTCCCTTCATCTGCTATATATAATAATGAGCATAAATGTGCAATGTGTATCATGTGAAAATGCTATTGGGTTTTTATTGGAACAGCCAATTTCAGATTTCTTCTGATTGTTTCGTATGATGGCAAGAAACAAGAAATGTTAAACACATCATTCTTTATTTTCTTTTTCTATTTGTTTGTGCGTGCGTATGTGTGTTTGTTCTTTTTTTTTTTTTTTTTTTTTTGTAACGAAGTGTAAAAGTTAGAAACTGAGTGATTATTGTCTACATTGCCCTAAGGTGGCCTCACAAAACTGTCGGCATAAGGCATAAGCCTTTTGAGCAGACAAAATAAGAAAGATGACAAACCATGGACCTTATTATTTAACTAGTTTTGGACCACTTTTTTGCACCATTTTTGGTCTAATGATTGAAGTTGCACAACTACACAAACCCATGACATCAGGAATATTGAAGGCATGGTTAACTTTGAAACTCTTATGTGCTTGTTACTACTTGATTTGTAATAAATTGCTATGCAACTCTCTCAAACTATGGACCTTACTATTTAACTAGTTTTGGACCACTTTTTGCACCATTTTCTGTCTAGTGATTGAAGTTGCACTACTACAAATTAACCCATGGCAGCAGGAATATTTAAGGCATGAGCTAAGATCATGGTTTAACTTTCAAACTTCTATTTGCCTGTAAGTTGTTACTACTTGATTGGTAAAATAAATTGCTATGCAACTCTCTTGCTAAGGGTATAATATTGTTTCTGAAAAAAATATTGTTTCTGAATCAATTTCAACAATTCAATTTAGGAACTTGCTTTGAAATTAAAGTTGATGTAATTTTTTCTCTCTTGAAATTACAGACAAGCTTCTGAATAAGTCCTTTACACTTGAAAAGAAACAAGTAAATGGGCTATGGAATACAGCTGTTCTGATTTAGAGCTTAATTTTGTACTAGTTGATAAGGAGAGAAAATATTTAGTGGGAAGCTCATTACACTGTAATTAGACGCGTCATTACTATAGAAGTCCCTTTTAAAATATGATTAACAACCATGCTAAAACACATCAGCACTTTGCAAATGAAAGCAACTTGTCAAGAGCAAAACTCCAGTTGACAAGTTAGGAAAAATTCACTTAAAATCAATGCAGGTGTCGCTTTCTCCAGTTACTCCTTAAGACATTATAACTATTTTTAGCCATCATTCATTTTATTGTATTAGTATTACCTAAAATTTATCCAGAAACCTTTTCAATGCTCAACTGTCCCATTTTCAATTTTTTTAATTTACCGACACAGGCGCCATATAATATCCTACTTATTTAGCTACCACGCAGTAACAGTTAAGCTAGTGGACCTCTTAATATGTCATACGACTGAGACTTTTGGAGAAAAAAACAGTGAGTAATTGTTGCAGGCGAGGCTGAAGGAAGCCTCCCAGTGGAATTTGTTAGCCTTATTAGGCCATAGATAATATCTTAAAATTTGCAAATACTAAATTTTTGTATTTGTAAATATTGATTGGTCATCAGAAATTACTAATAATGGTGAGGTTAGCCGTGTACTGGAAATTTTCCCGCACGGTTAAAACAGCATTGCATTAGACTGAATGGCTGATAATTCTAGGTAGGAAGATTGATCACAAGCGATAAAAGTGAGGAAAACTATATTCTTCAGTATTCGAAATACTGGAAAAGTATTAATAGAAATAGTTAAACGACTATTTCAAGTGATATAGTAATATTTTTCGTTCACAAATTTTCAACTCTTTTTTAAAGTGAAATTCATGTCTAATTATAACTTCAAGGTCAGTTTTTTTTTTTTTTTTTATTATTTTTTTTTTTTTTTGACTGAGAGGGGACATTGCAATGAGTAAGAGAAAGCAAGTCAAAAATGGGTCTCACATAGCTTGACTTTACAAGTGAGAGAGTATCTCTTGGTGCCTGTGCTGGGCTTTTCTGCCCGTACTGCTAGGGAACATATTACCTGTTTGATGGCTTGATATGATAATAATAGAGCGCCTTCTTTCACGCTTCACGACAAAAATGCAGCTAAGGATAAATTATGAATTCTGCTTCCCTGTCCCTTGGCGTATTATGAGTTGATGATTCCCTGGGAAAATCATGGTCACTAAAGTAAACTTCAATTGACAAAGAGCAGCTGCATGTCCCGAGGGATGGAACAGGCCAGGCGAGCCGAAAGATGATGATTCAAGAACGTAGGCGTTCCTTTCTTTTTCGGGGTAAAAGGGGGGAAAATGCCTTGAGCAAAGGTCGAATGGTCATTTGCACTTTTCTCCTTATTTTGGGCTGATCTTTAATTTATGCACCCCAAAGCAAACAACTTTTTTGCGGAATAAAATTATATTTTCGCATCATAATATCACATTAATTAATCCATGCGACATTAAAGAAATTGTATTCCGCTAAGCATAAGTTCAATTTTGAAGGACAAAAATTAAAAACCATCTCATTTGAAGGACAACCCGTAAAATTTCATCATGTTCGAATAACACGCTCAACGGCGCTGAAGTGACCCGTAATTCAGCAATTAACGGGCATCAACCTGAGAAGCAATTAAAAATGAGCACCTAATGACTTGCCTTCCTTGTGATAGATATAATCAATATCTGCTCCTGAACTGCATGCTACTATTAAGTGGAATTGGCATCTAAATTCAAAGAGAATAAGGACAATATCAACTAGCCCAAAGATTTCAGAATGCCCAAGTCCAAAATCAGAAACAGGACATAGATGCTAGCTGAAACCATAGTTCATGATCTCACGTGCACCATTTAAGAGAAGTATTTCAATGTGTGTTTCTCCACACAGGAACAAATCGCTCAATTGATTCTTTTGATTATCCTTCATGTAAGCAACAAGATTGCTATAATCATCGTATAAAAACAGGCTACAGACACTGTACAATTAATGAACACCAACCAACCATCACAAAAGGACTCCTGTACAATTGTAAGAACAAACATTACACGGTAAACCAGGGTTAATGAGCGCCATAAGGCTGGATGTGGCGTCCAATATGAGAGACCTAGTAGACTCACTCTCCCATAATGCCATCCTCCACCACCCTGTCATCTCTCGGTATTAGTAGCATGTTGAGTCCATCCTGTATGCCCAGCCATGCTTATCCAAAAATGCATGTACAGCTTCTTTTACGGCAAAATTTGGAACCAGCTGAGACTCCTTAAGGGGTTCTCGCGTAACCGGGTTAAATTTTCCAACCTTTTTTGACACAGAGCAAAGTTAATAAAACATACAACGTTCGTTCCATTATAGCTAAAGTAATGGATGAACCAATTTTACCTTCTGCAGATGGTCAACGATCACTGCCCTTTCATATGTAACCCCACTGGGCGTAATGACAGGGTCACGAAAAATGTCAAGTGTGATCTTGCAGCATAAGTAATCTGGTACCTGTTAATTCTTAGTAGGTGTCAAACGACAACAACATACATGCACGATTCGGAGAGATCAGTAAAGAAATAAAGCCTAAAAGACTGACCTCGGAGGGAGTATCATCTTCCGCAGCTTTCCTGAAAACCATGCCTAAGGCATCCAGTTGTTTCAACAGGGATGTCGAATTATCGTCTATGAACCCTTCCATCTGAGAGCTATCAAGCTCATGTTTCTCCTTGAGAGCTGACTCGCAGGCTTCTCTGATGTACATATACAAGAGAAACAATGGGTCTGTGACGACCAGGAAAGACTAATGCAAATATATAAGTTTTAAAGCAGAATCATTACTTCAATTTCTTTAGTTCCCGAGTGCGTCTCGAAGATTCATGCTCCCACTTCAAGTATTTTGCTTTTGCAAGCTCCTGCCAGATCTCTTCAACCATATAACTCTTTGGATTAGCACCTCTTCCGAGATCCAACGCCTACCATTGACACATTAAACAGTTATACCAAAAGATTATTCAGCAAAACGGATGTTCCTAGGATCATATTCTGAAAATACGCATTATCAGTACAACAGAAAATACATTCATTCAAACTTCTTTAAATAAGTCATGCCATACCCACCAAAAAAATCAAGAAATCATTTGTGCCAGAACCTTAATAAACAGAAGTTCTGAATTTTAGTGGTGATGGATTAGACATTGGCTTCCCGTGCTAAGAATTGACTTGTGATTTCATTAACAATTCAAAAGATGTGTACGAACGAGATATCCAGCAACAAGAAGAAGGAAAAGGATCGAATAGAGGAACTCCCGAGCATTTGGCGATCTACCATAACTATGTAACCCTATTCCTAATAGATTGATCCCACGGCTTGAATGGTACGATCCCTCCGTCATCCCAGATTGAAAGGGGTAATCTCGTAGTTCTTGGTCTACCCTGCTCATATGACGAGATGTTATCTGTCATCAGCCATGGCAGTACTGTCAAGAAAATATGACAAAAAGTTTCAAAGCATAATCTCTTAGCAACAAAATGGATACTCTGCTTGGGCCATTGCCTTGGTTCAACGCTGTTACTGTGCTAGTATATCGGATGAGTACCAAAGATAGGATATGACAGTCACCTCGAGATGGACCTAACGCTAAGGGGGCAGATGACAAGATGCTCTGTCAAGGGGCTTTCTTTTTATATGCACCAAGCACACAAATTTTCCCCGAGGGAGATGATAAAATCCCAAGCCTTCCTCACACCTCTTAATCCACAATGTTAGTCTCAAAGCCTCTGTAATAATCCATATAGACAATCTTTTTGGAAAATCATCCACATATACAATTACACAAACCTCAGACTCTAGGCACATGATAACAAGCCTAGTGGAACCACATACATGACCTGACCTTTAAGCTAAGCTTAAGCCTTTATTGTCTAAGGAAGTATTTATCCATCGGAAAATAAAGGTTAATACTCCCTCAGACAACGGCGGCTTATATCTACTATTAAATTATAGGTTTGGTGGCTCGTAAGGCTCATAACCTTGAGATCACACGTTCAAATCCTGTCTCTGCAACTATTCAATAGACTAGACAAATAATAACTTGCACAACCACGGCTTAGGCTAGAGTTAGATTTACATATTTTTTTATGACATGGGAACCCGCAGCCGTTACCCTTCGAGTGCGCACAGGGTAAACCCAGCTTCTGTGCAATAGCTCGCAAACCACACAGAAGAGGTAACCCGCACTAGGCAAGCCCGGTGCGACGAGCTTGACCCAGAAGGCAAATCCCCTACTGTCGTAGGCAGGGGGTTTCGAACCTGAGACCTCCATTATGAAAGCCCCATGCTCAACCAACTGAGCCACCCTTGCGGGTTAGATTTACATATTTTTTATAAGAACAAAAAAATTCCAAGAAAGAAGGCCTAAGCTAGCATAATCAAGTTCACGACACCCCAACAATATCAATCAGCTACCTCAATCTCGAATTAGTTGGGGTCAACCCTATAAGGCATTTGTATATGCTCTAATCCACTTTGACCTATATCATTTCACTGCTCAGTAATTTGTCTTTTTCCAAATTAGCTATTCTTAAAACTAGAGACTAGAGATTCCCTAAATTCATGCGTATCTCCAAACTGGTGAACAAATTTCCAACCCAACTAAAGAAACTTTCAACAAACGCAAGAGTTCATGTAAGATAACGATTAGCGACAACCAAGCTTCAATTCCAACTAATTAGTTTCACCTATATGGATTCTTTACTTCCATCGTGCTAAATTACTAGCAAAGTTAACATAGAAGTTTAAGACTACCTTGTCCTCTTTTAGAACTTTCCATTATCGTCGTAGATCTACGCAAGACATGACCAAATGATCTCGGAGGATGATGACATCTTATTCTTCCTCTATGTGTTTCCACTTGGGACCAAATAAAAGTCACCACTTTTAATCTAATCTATCAGTGACTCTAAATTCATCCAAAAAAAAAAAAAATGTACCTCCCGTGGAGTTCTCCAATTGCATAACACCCAATAGCAAGCCTCCATTTCACCCATCCAATTTATATTTTATATGTTACATCTGAAACCATCCTTTTTATTGAACAGTTGAGCCCAAAATATCTCAATTGTCTGCATCTAAATATCACAGTCGTGTATTTTCCTCTGTACATTTAAATGCCACAGTTGTGTATGATCACACTTCAACTCCATTCTTCCTGTGGCGGTTAAATGCAATGCATATATCCCATCTTAGTTCCGCTTATCTAAAGCTACTACTCGCCATAGTGCTTCTCCACACTTCCAACTTTTGGCTAATTGCTCTGTATCATCGATCATATAACATCATCCTGCAAATAGGATGCACCATAATTTGGGTAGCGAACTAAGGAAGCACGAGCTCAAGACAAATTCCTAATTTAAACCCATGCTTATAAGAACCCCAATGAATCTCCTTCTATTGTCCTCACACTCGAGCTTCCTATATATCCTTTATAGCATTTACATATTTGATATAAATTCAATTCTTCTCAAGCAACACTATCTAGACCAATGCGTATTATGTTAATATCGTTCTTGCTATTCCTATAAATTTATCAGTCCTCCTTCACATACATAAACATATGTTGTAGATCTACAAGACATAAATTCAAACTAATTTTTAAGTTCCCTATCAACATTTGAATTTGTGTTATCAATTTTGTTACAAGTAAAAGGTAAATTTGTCACGATTTCGTAAAGTTCCATTGTACGAATCGTACATTTAGTAAAACGACCTACCTCCTTTGTTCTCTGTCTTAACAATATATACTATTTCCTCGTTCATTTGGTATCTTTCAATCCTTAGTCCTTCATATAATGTCAATAGCTTGGTTAAGAAAAACTATTCCAACCTCTGAGGCAGAAGCAACTATAGGCTACCATCTAGACCACAACCTTCAAACCCTTATACTATGGCATCCAGTTCAACAAACCTAATTCTACGAGGTTATCCTGCCCGAATGTATGAAGATCCATAAAGTTATCCTCAAAATTTGTGTTAAACAATTTCTCAAAATAACAAGTTCTTTTTCTCAGATCTTTAATATGTTTTGTCAAAACTAATTGGCATTTGGAAATCACCTTTCATACATTTAACCTACCTAAAAACATTCTACTTGTGTTCTCTCTTAGTTGTGCTAACTTAGACATTTCTCTCTCATCCATGTGTCTCTTAACTTTTGATACAAGCCCCTAAAGCTTCACTTTGGACTTCACTAATCGCCTTCTTAGCTTTCTTAGCTTCTCTCTTAGGACTCTTACACTCTTCTATAAAAGCTCCATCTTCAATTGATACTTATACCTATCTCTTTTACACCATCCTAAAGTACAACAACAGCGCCTCAGTTCCAAACAAGTTGGGGTTGACTATATGAATCTAGACTTCTACATTTAACCTCATATCAATACAATACTAAATAAAATAAAAATGAAAAATAAGTTATATATATATATATAATGTTATATTAACAACAATAATAAAAATTCACTAAGAAGTCTAAAGCCTATCCTCAACTAGCAGTTATCCCTATATGAATCTTTCTCTTCCATTCTATCTTTAACTAAGTTTGCATTGATTCCAAGCATTTGTAGGTCCTTCAAGACAACTTCCTTCTATGTAATTTAAGGTCTGTCCCGTTCCCTTTTAACATCTTCACTTATTATAGTTTCACACCTATGGATCGGTGCACCGGTGCATCTATAGGTCGACGCATAGCATGCCCAAACCATCTTAAGTGACCTTCTCGCATTATATCCTAAATGTGTGCTACTTGCACCTTCTGACGAATCAAGTCATTTCTAATCTTATCAAATTTGGTATGACCGCTCATCCAGTTTAGCATCAGCATCTCTACAACGCTTACCTTGTAGATATGTTAGACTATAACAGCCCAACATTCACTACCACATAACATTGTCGGTCTTATAGTTATTTTATGAAACTTACCTTTCACTTTGGTAGGAATTCGTCTATCACACATCAACCCAGTAGCACTTTTCCATTTCAACAATCCAGTTTTACTCTTATGAGTAATATCTTCATATATCATTCCGTTCTCTTGAAACAAGAGCCTGGCATCTAAATTATTAGCATTTTGGTACCGCAATCCCATCTAGCCTTGCCTCAACTTCTTTCTCTCATGCTGACTAAACTTGCAATGCATGTATTCGGTCTTTCTTCTACTTATCCTAAAACCTTACTCTCTAAGAATATACACAATAAATTCTACATTTCATTTTGTCAAATAGGAAGTCTGTTTAGATATTTCTCATATGGATGCTACACTTCATCAATCATCTCATCTTCTGTTTATGAGAATTATTAATTTTTTACACAGATTGTACACCATAATGAATAATCCATTGAATGGACAGCTTCTAGGAGAATCAAGAATAATATTCACAAGCATCAAAAGTTTAGAATCAAAGTAAAGTTCTTAACTATCCAAGCACTATGATGTATGAAAAGATTCATTAGCATTTCGATAATAGAATACACAAAAAATAGACAAACAAAATCATAAAAGGTTCAAAAATCTAGTCTTATACCAAATAAGCCTACTAATTATCATTATGTAAAAAGTATAACAAACAAGAAAGAGCAGTAACATGGACGCTTTACTATACATCTGAATACACTAGTTGCATGATATTGATTTAATAAAATTAAAAATAACAAGAGGAAGTAACAATGCCAGGAGGAGGAGCAGTCTGCAGTATAAGAAACGCTTACTTAAAAAACCTGTCAAACTAACTTTCTTTGAAACGGTTAGAACCTGCAGCTTAAACCAAGTAATACACCGAATGCATAACACTTAACAGGAGACTCAGTCAATAGCCACGAATGTCAAAGTTTTAAGTGCCAATGTGATGCATCATTGCTATGTGATAGATGACTATTCCAATGGAAAGAATATGCTCACAGAGACAAGTGTCCATACCTTTGCTAATGCTCTTACTCCTTCCACGTATTGTTCTTTCTGTAGCAATGCAAGACCAAGCATATAGTGCGCCTGTCAAATCATCCTCTTATTATCATCTATAAAGCACTAAGAATTTCTAGCTCGACCAGTGGCGGAACCAGAATTTTTCACCGGGGGTTCAAAAATATAAAAGAGTAAGAAACGAGTAAGCCAAGGGGGTTCAACACCTACTATTTATACATAAAAAATAATTTTAACCTTGTGTATACATGGTAATTTTTCGCCGAAGGGGGTTCGGGTGAACACCCTGGCCACCACTTGGCTCTGCCACTGAGCTCGACAAGTTTAAAAGACTATAAACTCAATGTCAAGAAGAGCCTGAAACAAATTAAAAACCTGGTTTGACATAGGATTCTTCACTCGACGAGCTAAACTAATTTTCTAAAATTTCGAACTTAAAGATGCCCCAATTTGCAGTTAATTTACAACTGAACAATTCTCAAAAATTAAGAAAAATTCCTACGGATCTTTTCAGCATACTTTTGACAAATGGCAAGTATGCTGGTCTAGTTTATGTCTTGAAGTTATTATCTTATAAGCAGCTGATGCTCAGGGCATTTGGATTGGCTTGAATCCAATAGCTTTTTGCTCAAACCCTGAATACATATCAAGAACTCTATTAAATAAAAGGCAAAGGGTACCCGGTGCACAAAGCATCCCGTGTTAGCAGGGTCCGAAGAAGGACCTCACCCCAAAGGGTGTGACGTATACAGCGTAAATAAATAACTATAAATATTTAACTGTGAACCAAGTTATTATTGTAGTTCAACTGGAGGTCATTGTAGGAACCCATAGAACTTAAATCTTGATCAAACAAAGCTTAAAAGCACTTAAGACTTCTTGCAAACAACTTCTTTTCCCTTTTTTCTTCCTATTTCAGTAAAATTATAGCATAGTTTGATTCAAACTAATATTGTCGCGAGGATTGTAATCTTTACATAGTCCCCCAAAATGGCAAAAGGAAATTTGAAATTTGAATGCTAAAATATTACAAGTTGGCACCTTAACAGAAGTGTGATCAAGCTGAATAGCCTTCCTACAATCATCCTCTACTCTTGTCCAGTCACTATCAACCAATAAAAACTATATAAATAAACATTCATAACATATCACTAAAACCCCATAAGCAAAAATGTTATGTGCACCTACTTGCGTCTCCGATGGCACAAAGCGCGATTCGTCCAATATATGGGAACGTTTGGGCACAATGTAATAGCCTAGAAAATCCATTCAGAAATTAGACAACAAATATAAAAGAGATAATGGTAAAAGACACACCTGATGTATCACTTTTTTCACGAGTTTCCTATCTAAACTATCAAGTATTTGCATTTCCTAAATGAACTATCACCAACTATTTATCAAAACATACCTTGAAATTAATGAGTCAGTTGGCACGTAGACCAAATTTTATGGGCAAATTAAGTTGTCACGCACCTTTTGGTGATTGTATTCAAACACTAAATCTAGTCAACTTCAAGGTGTGTTTTGATAAACAGTTATGATAATTCAAATAGAAAACGCAAACGCCTAAACTAGAAACTCGAAAAAAAAAAAAAAAAAAAGTAATACTTGAGGTGTGTTATTACCACTATCACAATATAAAATTAAAAAACCAAAAAAATGATCCTAAGAATGACCTATCTCACCTCTGTGTATGCATCAATGGCAGCCCCAAATCGATTTTTCTGGAAATAATTATTTCCATCTTGCTTTAGTTGTTCTGCTAGTTTGGCCACCCCAGTGAGACCCACTATTGGTGACATTTTTCCCTTTCTTCCTATCTTTTTTTTTTTTTTGGTTCTATATTACAAAAGTATCTGATGATATTGAAATTGAAATGAGATGTAGGAAGAAATGTTTTTAGGTTTGGGAGGGAAATTAAAGCAAGGGATTTGGTTGAAAACGAAATGTGAATATGTTATGTTATACTCGTCAACTTTCGAGAACATACCATGATTTTAAAATTTGGGAGCATTTAGAGCCGTCATTCGATGGTTCTCGGCTATGGCTTTTTCTTCTGGCCAATGATACCAAATAGTCCTTTTATGTTTCGGGACAGATTTAGAGTCTGTTTGGATGGGCTTATGTCAGCTTATAAGCTAAAAAAAATAAGTTAAAAAAATAAGTTAGGATAGTTTAACTTATTTTTTATTTATTTATAAGCTATTTTCAGCTTATAAGCTGTTTTAGATAAGCTAAATTAAATGGGCTCAATTATTTTTTTGAGCTTATTTTAAGCACAAAATGACTTTAAGCTGACCAGTCAAACACTCAAAAAAGCTGAAACAGCTTATAAGAAACTTATAAGCCAATCCAAACGGGCTCTTATTTTTGTCCGGGCGGCTTAATACATTGGGTGGCTTAAAGCCAAAATATAAAAAGAGACCTTATATTTATGCAATAAATTTTTATATATTTTATTTGATATTTACTTTAATAGATTCTTAAATTGAAAGATAGTTAATTATATTTTGACGGTGTCATTTTTCTCAATTTACAATATAGTCTATTCGTGAGATATTATTGATCTTAAGTAATATCTAGCTCATTGGTTTTATTTTGAAAATATCTAGCTCATTGGTTTAATTTTGAAAACTAGGCAATTCTTACAAAAACATTAAAAAAATCTATAAGCAATAGTAACATTTTAAAATACAGAATATGCCAATAATAGTATCATCTTCTACTTATATATTTTTTTCCATTACGATAATTTTAAAAGTAGATTAAAACCATCAATATTACAGTGACTGTTGGGTTGCAACTCTTTCCCGGACACTGCTAACATAGGACGATTTCTGCAACGGGCTGCCCTTTTACTATGCTTTAAATGACATTCAAGTTATCTTATCGTTTAATAATTGGTTAACTTGAGCTTGAAAAATGTCTAAAAAACACTCAAAGTTTGAATAAGATCTTATAAAGCCAAAGTTATAGACAAGATTGATTAAATTTAAGGTGAATTAGATTATATTAAGAAATTAAGAAAATATTTATCTACACCTTTCAATTGTAATTACAGCAATTATATTTTCTAAAAGTAGCATAACTTTGAAATATATGTGTGTAACAATGATTAAAAAAAATTGACAACAAATAATTAAAAGAATTATTTTATGACTAACTTGAGAACGCAATCAGATGTACCACAGTTTATACATATAATAGGAGTATATAATTATACAAATTATACATATAATATGAGTAATTTTGGGGCCACAATACGATTGGGGCCTAAAGCCGCTGCTTTAGAGGCTTTAAGCTAAAGCCGAGACTGATTTTAGTCCTCCATATGTAACATTTCCTTATAAAAAATTATTTATCTTTGCCAAATTTGGACACTTTTGGTCCTAAACTAGCATGGAGTATGAGTATTCAGTAATGGAAAAACACAGATCAATGTCGGAAACTAACAGGACCATGCTAAACCGAACAACAGAAGAAACCATCTCGCCTTCTCCAAATTTGGTCTGAAAGACACTTTCATTAATCTTGGTGTTTTTAGCTTGAGCACACTCCTTAAGAAAACTACTCACTCCTAAAAAGTAAGAAATATTTTTATTAACTTACCATTAATAATATGCCTTGAAACAAAATTTCTTTAATGGTTTCTTGATTATGTAAAACTCCACTTATTTAAATAAGGATAAAACTGGAAAAAAAATTAATGTCTTATTGATTTTGTGAAACACCGTTTATTTAGAAACAAAATAAAAAGATAAAACATCACTTATTTTAAAACGGATGGAGTAATTTACTAAATAGTTATTCAAATGTTTGCTTAACGTAAATGTAGTAGAGTCCGTGACTTTATCCCTGATTTGTAACTTTTCTAGCCATTTTGCATAATACCTAATTCAGTCATTTAATTTAGGGAAAGTAACACTATATGTCTATTTGGAGAAAATATTTATTTGAAATGGCTCATATTTTTAGAATTAACCGTAATAGCCCTTTGATACACTTTTATACAAGATTGATACATTGTCTACAGTAAATGTATAATATTGTCTATCATGTATAAACACTATTATGAAAAGAAAAAAAAAATATATATATATACATGAATGTAATATTTTATATTGGATCGTATATTATTGAAATTATCCCTCTAATTTATAAGGTGAGCTATAAATGTCTAATGGGTTGAATTGACCCGGTTCTGACCCAGAACGGATCAATACTGTACTGGCCTGGTACAAGGAGGTTGGACCATTTATGGTAATATGGGGTTGTATAGTTCAATTGGGGCTACAAGTGACAAGGACCAGGTTAGCCAGGTTAAATTCACAAATGGGCTCGACAAGGGTGCTTGATTTTTGTAAAATTTTCACAAATAGCTACCTTTTAGCTGCTTCTAACAAGCTATAACTACAAGTTCATTATTTACAATTCGTAGCTGGTTTTTCTTATATTTAGGTCCTGGACGCGTCGCATAAATATAGCCAAAATATAGACTAAATACACGGAACTGTTGAGCAAATAATGCCTCTATTTAAGGAAAAAAAACTTTTTCAAACTAAACAGAAATCTATTTTTAATGTTCCATAAATCACGCAAATCTCATTCTCTTCCATATCTAATCACATATCTCATTCAACATCTAATAATTCACATAAAATTTGAATTCAAAAACTCTTTTCATATTTTTTCCCAAAATATAACTAAAAAAAATCTCTTTTTAATGTTCCATAACTCATACAAAGCTTGATTTGTTCATCAACTGAATTGCATAGTGACAAGTTGAGATTGTCTCCTGATGCTATGACCATCAGTTTTGTGTTCGTTATTAAAAATATTCAATGAAATTACATTATTAAAAATCAAAAATATTAGTTATTGAGTGCAATAAGCTGATATTGAATATTATTTAGTAACTTTAATAAGATGGGAAAACTTCTCCATAAAAAACTTTAATCCCTAAGGGTGGCTTTTGATTCGCTGTATTTTATCTGTATTATGATTATATTTTTGAGTGTATTCTAATTGATCCGTAAGATTTGAATCGTAATGAATATATTTACAATATATTTCACTTATTTTGTATGTATTTTAGAAGTATTAAAATTGTTCTTTAATTTTTGAAGTGTATTGTACAGAAAAATGAATTTTATGGTTCAATAATGAATTCAAGTGTACCATGAATATATAGAGAAAATGCATAGAACTCTTCCTGGTTCATCAATAAAATATAGTGAAAACATGTAGGAAATACAAACTTGATATTGAAATGCACTTTGTAATTTTTCAGCAGTAACTATACAAGAAAAATATAAATGTAATAAAAACATAATTCAAATCTACGATTTGACTATACAACAAGCAGGATCATTACCAAAATACATAAAACTTCTTCTAAAATCTTCATAAAAATAATGTCGCAACAGTGATGTTATACATCAAAAAAAAGTTGGAGAAAAAAAAAATAACTTAAAATATAAAACTGTTCTGTCTACAAATCTACTCCTGAACATCTACTAAAATCACTGCATCATAATCAACGGTAGCCTTGACGGGTATTGGTGGTTGCTCGTTATCAATAAATGCATTCAGGGTTGCCTTGTCGATTTGCGTCGTATCTCATACGGAGAAACTTTGCATCAATTTCAGCTGGAATGCGTCAAGATATACTGAAACTTTACATTAACAAAACATGAAAAAATAACAAAATAACAAATTAACCACAATAAATAACAACACATTCAAGATATACTGAAAATATACTATAAATATAACGCAAATATATCAATGTCAAATGCACTGTGGTTGTCACTACAACAGTGTGTGACTGTGCTGTAAAAATACACTTCAAATACACTGAATATATACTACAAAATATACTTTGATAAAAAGTAAGCACAAATTCAAAATCACATAAATTTACAAGTAACAAATTAGGTAGAAAAAATATATCACACACAATTAAAAACACAAACTAATTGAAATAATAAAAAATACAACAAAAATATACTTAAAATGTACGCAAAATACAGATCTGGTGAATTGAAAAAACAGGAATTAACTGAAGGTCAAAACACAAACTAATTGAAATAATAAAAAATACGACAAAAATATACTTAAAATGTATGCAAAATATAGATCTGGTGAATTGAAAAAACGGGAATTAACTGAAGTTCATCAAAAAAATACGATAAAAATATACTTAAAATGTAAGTAAAATACATATCTGGTGAAGTGAATCATTAATAAGAAAAAATACCTCTTGGAGAACATGAATATTTTTACTCTTGTCCAATAACAAAAACTTCAGATCTGTATTCAAGAATTCCGGTGGCCGGCGGCGGAGGGCATCTAGGAACAGTCATGGCGGTTAAATGATTTGGTCTTTAATATTTTCTATTCAAATAGGCTGATCTTTTTAATTGCTACAGATCTGACCGTGTCAAATAGGCTGGTCTTTATAATTGCTACAGATCTGACCGGAGAAGAGAAGAAGACTGACGCCGGTCAGATCACGCGCGGAGAAGACGGTGGTCTAAAACGACATGAGGATGAATGGTACATGGATCCCTCAAAACAAAAACAAAAAAACTTTAAACTTCCACTGAATACAAGGAAAGATGAAAATCTGTGGCTTAGTAAAGCCCAAAAAGAAACAAAGATGATGAGGGAGAACACAAAAATAACAGAGAATCTTACATATTTTAGGAAATAGAGTTGAATTTTGGGGGTAAAAGGTTGAAATTACTGAGCAGTTAATACAGAGTAAAAAAAGGAAGTGAAAGAAATCAGAAACTGATTTGAAAAGCACGAAATTAAGGGAGATGGGGAGTTAGAAACGTGTATATTTAGGAAAAGGGAGGAGAGAGAAAGTGTGCAGCTAAAAAATAGGGGTGTGGGGAGTGGTAAGTTAATTGGTAGCTATAAGTTGTAAAAATATAATATTATAGCTAGTAAACTTAATTATTAAAAGGTATAGTTATGTTCCATAAATATGTAACATAGTAAGCTATGCCAAGTAAAATTTACTTGATTTTTTTAGTGCGGCTTAACAACAACAACAAAAAAAGCCTTTACTTTCAAAATTTCGCTACACAGAGGTTTTGTTGCCCACTTGGCATAAGTTGTGGACATAAATTAGTTTTCCCTATAAGGCACAAGTTTAAGATATTTTAACATAGTAAACCTGCTTAATTGACCGCAAGTTCTGCATTATAGGTAAAAGCTAGAACTTATGCCCGATGAGTAACAAATCCTAAAGAGATACCACTTCCTCGTGAATTTATCTTGAATTAAGATCATTTGGCTAATCATTATCCAAGTTTTGTCGAGGGAGCAACCCCATTATTTACCTTGAATTGATCAAAATATGCGGACTTTCTTACTTTTCATGGAGGATTAGATCCAGTAACTGGGGGATTGTGGCTGATTGATATCTTTTGTTGCTCATCAAGCATAAGTTTTAGCTTTTGCCCATAAGGCAGAAGTTTAGGATATTCAAAGACAATGAACTTGCTCAATTGACTACAAGTTTTGTCTTATAGGCAAAAGCTAAAACTTATGTTTGATAGGCAACAAAAGTTCTTCCCAGCAAATTTTTTCAAGTTAAAATCATTTTTTTAGATTTTGCTAAGCAGCCATAAAAATTCAAGACCGGACACTTTTGAAAACACCACACGTCATTTTCTACATTTAGTCCCAGTAAAAAAAAAATTGAGCTTTTACTGACCCGGTACGTACCTGCCTGATTTAATGGTAACTTGTTTTGGGCAAATTACACGATTGCCCTTAAAGGGGTGGTCTTTAATTTTTTCCTTCGCCTAATACCGAGGTTCTGGGTTTGAACCCCGGGTCAGTCACAAAAAAATAAAAAATCTCAAGGCAGAGTTTCGTAGCAAAATTAGGCCTATTCGGGCAAAAATAGGCCTTAAGGTAAACTTTTGCCCAAAATTAGGCCTTAAGGCCTAACATTTGCTCAAAATTAGGCCTATTCGGGCAAAACTTAAGGCCAAATTTTTGCCCGAATTTTGGGCAAATGTTAGGCCTTAAAGCATTTCGCAAGAGCTTTGCCTTGTGAAATTCCTTTTTTTTTTTTTTTTTTGAGCGGGGGGTTTAAACCCAGAGCCTCAAGGAATTTTCAGTCATTTTTTTAAGCAAAGAGCAAAAATTAAAAGACTAGGAATTCGAGGCCAAAAATTAAAGACCAACGCCTTTCAAGGTTAATCCGTGCAAAAAAAAAAAGACTTGTTTTTAAGAAGAAGGGAATAATTACTTGGCATAACTATCTCTAAGAGGTAATTATGGATAGTAATTACCTTTTAATTTATTTATATTTAGTAACTGCAGTGATTTTGTAAATTACCATTCGTAACTATACCAAATACATTAGATTTATGACTTGTATTTCTCCCTCTCTCCCCACCAAAATTAGAAAAACCCTAAAGCTACAATATTTTTTTCTCTGAGGCAACTGAAGCCTCCATAATCCAACAGCTAACTTCCTAGCAGAAACTAAACTTCTAACTTTCTGACCAACCTCCACCGTAAACTTATCCTTTAAGGAACAAACATTGTCATTTACATCTTAATTATACTTCCAACGTAGTAAAGGTGTTTTAGGTCCGCTCCTTTTGCCACCTATAGCAGCTCCAATACCTCTCTTTAACCTTACTCTGGCACCAGAGTTCTTGATTTTCCGGCCAAGTGGTTTTACCAAAGGATTTGTGGGAAAAATATGAATCGGGTAAAGGGTTAACTAGTTTGGATGATGTAATTGATGGAAGCTCAGGTTTATTGTTAGTAGATTGGATCGGAATCTATGGTTTCTTCTCTTTCTTGTATAAGATCTAAGTGTATTTTTTTGTATTTGACCGGAATTTATAGCTTCTTCTCCTTCTTGTATCTCAGAAACTGAGTGTATTTTCGTCATTTTTTGAGTGTAAATTATAAGTTTAATGTAATTAACTGATGCAAAGTTCAGTTTTCTTAATTTTGATGAATTTTGTGATGGGAATGTATTCATCCTTTTTTTTTAATGTAAATACAGCGGTATTTATGTATTTCGCTTGTATTTCGAAGGAGAAAATATGTATTTGAATAATCAAATACACCCAAATACAGCGTATTTTTTAAAAAGATTTTGAATGTATTCATCTTTTTTTGGTGTAAATACAGCGGTATTTTTGTATTTCGCTTATATTTTTTTTGTATTCGCTTGTATTTCGAAGGAGAAAATGTGTATTTGAATAATCAAATGCACCCAAATACAGTGTATATTTTAAAAGAATTTGAATTGAATAATCAAATTTGAATTGTAAATACGGTGGTATTTTGTATTTCGCCGGAGATCCGGCCGGTTTTGATTGTATTCTTCCTTTGGCTTCATATATTATTTGAATGTACACAGTCTGTTATAGCTGCATCCACTATGGAAGCTGAGTTTGTGGAATGCTTCGAGGTCACGGTTCAGGCTAATTGGCTGCAGAACTTTATTTCAGGACTTGTACTAGTCGACAATATTGCTAGGGCGGTGAAACTTTATTGTAACAACTCTGCAACAGTCTTCTTCTCTAAAAACGACAAGTATTCAAAGGGTGATAAGCATATGGAATTGAAATACTTTTCCGTTAAAGAGGAAGTCTAGAAACATAAAGTGTCAGTTGAACACATTAGCACCAATCTTATGATTGTCGATCCTTTGGCGAAAGGATTACCGCCCAAAACATTTGTTGAACATGTTGAAAGAATAGGCCTTATTGATGACAGTGAATGACCTTATGTAAGGACTTTATTATGTTTATGCAATTGACACTGTGAGCTCATTTATATGTTTATGTTATTACCTGTTTTCTCTTGTATACATCATGTTGAGAATGATGATAACATGTTTTGGATTAATAATGGATTCTAAGCATTATTGGTGGACCATTATGTATTTATAAAGTTTGTGTTGGGTGATAGACTAATATTGTAGTACATGGAAGGGGTGATAGACTAATATTGTAGTACATGGAAGGGACTATGTCAAATAAGTGATGTCTGACCGCCATGACTCATATTAGTTGATTTTTTTAATAACAACGAATGATATATCCAATAAAAGAAGAATTTAGTATTTACTCGTGCACATAATGAATGAAATATTTATTAAACCATTCAGTGGATAAGGTCGCATGCGCCAAGTGGGAGAATGTAAGATTTGGCCCACATGGCCCACACTTATTTTTGGTTTAATAAATCATTAATCAACTAAATTCTAATTGGATAAATAGGGGAAGTTAATTTTGGTTACGGAAAAAGGGTCAAATATACCCCTATACTATTGGAAAAGGGCCAAATATACCCTTCGTTATACTTTGGGTCCAAATATACCCCTATCGTTATACTTTGGGTTCAAATATATCCCTCCTCTATTAAATTTGTTCAAGGTGGACACTAAATCTGAAGTGGCACTAACAATTCAGTGAGGCGGATACCACGTGTCATGCCACCTCACCACCCAACTCATTTACCACTCTCTTCCCCTTCTTCACCTACCACTATCATCTGTTAACACCCAATTTTGTCCCTCCTTTATTTCAATTTATTTCTTTGAGCTTCTAAACTTACTGACGAGCTAAACACTTTATTTTCACTACTATTAATTTTCACTATTTTACTATCAACATTACTAGTATTACTTTATCACAAATTTTAAATGGCTCGTCATCATTTTATTTTTGGACTTTGTACTCGTTAAATTAATTATACTTTATCAAGTTTTTTATTTTTTACATATTATCACTAATTATCATAGTATACATTGTACTAGTTATTAAGTTAAAAGCCCAAAGAATAATTAAATAAAGGAGGAAGGACTAATATTTTTCAGCCAAATTAATGGCCCAAAATACAAACACAATATTTTCTGTTACATCCGGCATTTTTGCATATTCGAAAAAATTCGAGATCACTTGACTTGTAAGGAATAAGGCCATATTTGGACCTTACTTGGTATGAATGTGTCGGCTAGGATAACATTGATGTGGAATTATGAAAGGAGGCCAAGGGCAAAATTGGAATTTTGGAAACTTGTTCCATGAATCATAATATTTAGCCTACAATTTGGGCTCACAAAATAATAAGAAAATGAGGCCCAATTTGAGATAGGGTGGCCGGCCAAGAGGCCTTTGGCCCAAGCCCACCAATTAGTCATGTGACTAATTATATTAAGAGATAAGACTTCAAGAAACTTCAAGAAAATTCAAGCAAAAACAAGAACAAAAAAAAAAAGAGGGGCAATCGGCCAAAGAGGAAGAGAAAGAGAAAAAGAAAAGAAAAATTCTTGGAGCTAAATTCTTGGTTCAAAAATCCATTTCTTGTGGGATTATTACTAAGTGCAAGATTCTCTACAACTTGGTACAATTATTTTGGCAAGAAACTATCTTTGGTAGCAAGGAGAATTTGTTGGTAAAAAGGTAAGAATCTTATGTTCCTTTCATGTTATGAAGCTTTGTTTATGTTGTGGAATGTAGGAATGGGTAGAAACTATGGAAATATGGAAGTTTGTATGGTATTGGTATGTATGCATATGTATGGCCGTGTGTGTGCATAATTGTGTGGTTGAGATGTGTTGAATTTTGTATTGTATCCTAGTTGTGATTATGATGGAATTTATATTGGAAGTGAAAGTTGAATGAATTAGGGGAAGTTGGAAAATATAGCATGTGGCCGTGTGGTGTGATGTGGATGATGGAAGGTGAATTAAATCTTGTTAGTATGTTAAGTGTGTTATTGTGAAGTGAATGAAAGAATAATGGTTTTTGTTATCATGGAAGAATGGTTGTTAAGTTGTTGTAGGAAATTATGCAAATTTATTGTCACTTATGTAAAAATGGAAATGAAAGTATTAAGAGGCAAATTATGGTTGTCATTGATGAAGTTGAAAGATAGAAATATATCATGAACATGTTTGCTAAAAGATTGGAAGTTGTGGGTGAATTATGCTTTTGGTAGGAAACTTGTATATTGTGCATACTTTATGTATATTTGGTGAAAACGATAGGATATGCCTTTGAATCATGTTGTAGTGATCTTGATGAGTGATGAATATGAAAATAATAAGTTTGGTTTGGAAGTGTAAGGTCGGAATGAAAGATGTTACGTTATGACGGAAAGATGGCAAATTGTACCATATTATGTGTTTTGAAATATTTGTGGTCATTATGGATGTTGTTGTTGGGTTGCGTTGATTGTTTGGCTGTGTTTAACTTTTGGGGATGTTATATGTATAAAGGAAATGTTGCCGAAATTTCGGTAGGCAAATATGTAATGAATTTGGAGTCTTAAGTCTTGAATTTGACAATTGGTAAACATGACCATTTGTAGATTCTGGACGAGATTGGAATCGAAGCCAAGCGAGCGTAAGGCGCAATCGAGGTATGTAAAGCTTACCCCTTCATTCTTAGGCATGTTCTGAACATAATAGGCTCGGCCGCGAGCCTTAGATACGACTCCGTTCCTCGGAATTCGAGATGGAAATCCGCCCCAATTCCTTCAGTGAGATTGAATCATTTTCCTTATAACTTGTCTTCAAAGTGAGCTTTAAGTATGCAACCTTCCTAAACGGAGTCGGAATACTTCCAAATGATTATGGACGACCTCATAAGGTCTACTATCTGTAATTTACGTACGTCTCCTCGGGTTGGTCCGAGGTGGGCCCTCAAGGCCCGATACTTTCTGTATAACTTTAACTACTTTGTTTCTGTCCGATTTTCTCAGACAACATCTGGACTATTATTCTGATCATGATATGACTACTTTTTATATAAATTTTACAAAATGGCTTTGACATCTGAAAATCTGATTCTGGTAATAATCCGTCATGCCTTCCCAAGCAGGATATAGGCGCATATTATGAACGCTATCCTAATACTCTGATTTGACTCGCCATATGGCCTTCCTCAATTTGATTGGGTCTGTATAATGATCTGTATGTATGTGATCTCTCATTAATTAGTTCGTGCATGTGCTATGATTCCTTTCACCGGATCCCGGGCCGGTTGATATCGTGCGAATGGGCCGCCGAGTCCCTTGTCGGGGGCCGGGTCCCATGTATGAATTCCGAAGTATGATGTGTTCGGTTCCGGGGTACTGTGGTACATGTCGTTCCCGGTTACCGTGTATATGTTACGAAGTATGATGTGTCCGGTTTCCCGGCGTGTGATCTATCCCCGGGGTTACCGTGGTTATGATATGATGTGTTATGTGACGGAGATGTTCGAAGATATGAAATCTTCTGAAATATGATATGTTGTGGCGCCAAAGGCAGGAGTGGCGACCACGTTCTTGTGCCCTATTATGATTCTGTCCGGTATCCTTCCGTCTGTCTGTCTGAACTACGACTTTGTCCGGTACATCTCTGTCTGTTCGTTGGATTACGATTCCGTTTGCTATACTTATGTGCTTCTGATTCAGACCATGATTATGTTTGTTATGTTTCCGCTTTACATGCTCAGTACATATTTCGTACTGACCCCCGGTTCTTCGGGGGCTGCGTTACATGCCCGCAGGTACGGACGCACCTGGAGACACGCCGCCAGTCTAGGGCTCAGATTCTGCTATTTTGGAGAGCTCCTTTGATCCGGAGCGTGTACTTTTGGTATATATCTTCTGACATCTGTACATTCTGTACGTATGGTAATTCTGGGTACGGCGGGGCCCTGTCCCGTCATATGATTCTGTATGTCTGTTTAGAGGTCTGTGGACATGTTTGTGGGTTAGGGTCTTTCTGTACGGATGTGTGTATAGGTTGTGTTTGGGGCGATCCCATTCGCCGCGGCGGCCGGTCCGCATATGTTTATATGTTGCTTTGTTGGCCGGTGTGGCCTTTGTTGGTATTTTCTGTGCGCAGGGTTATTTTGGATAGTCTGTAAAACAAAGGAAACTCTGCCAAAAATTTTCTGGAAATTATCCAAATTTCAAATATAGCCTTGACGGCTTCTGCTTTATACTTGAATGCGTTCGATAACCTTTGAGATAGCATTGGATAGATGTGTTTGGGTGCCCAGATCGGGTACTAGTCACGGCCTACGGGGTTGGGTTGTGACAGAAGTGGTATCAGAGCGGTTAGTCCTCGGTATGTCTACAGGCCGTGTCTAGTAGAGTCTTGTTTATCGGTGTGTTGTGCACCACATCTACAAACAGGAGGCTACAGGGCATCTAGGATGTTACCCTTCTTTGAATCTTAGATCGTGCGATAGAACTGTATTAGTAGGATGATCCCCTCCTGACGATTTGTTATGTTTTCAGCGATGCCTCCGAAGAAGGCAACAGCTGCCCAGAAGGGCAAAGCGGGGGTGGAGGTTGGAGAAACCAGTCGAGCCCAGAGAGTTACCAGGGCCAGTGCGCGGTTAGCGCTTGAGGATGAGCCCTGTCAGCCGGCTCCGTTACACCGCCCTTATCAGAGGAGATTGGAGCAGCAGCAGCTGCTGATCAGAGGGCGGCTCCACCACGAGCTCCCAGGGTTCCAGTGCCCGAGCCTCCAGCTCCACAGCCAGGGGCGGAGGACAGGGCTATGCGAGATGCGGTTCTGTTATTGACCACACTGATGACGGAGCAGGTTTGTAGGCATGGATTTGAGGGTGGTCGTTCGGACAGGTATGAAAGCTCCAGGGCTCGTGAGTTCTTGACATGTAATCCTCCAGAATTCTCCAGGACAAAACCCGAAGAGGACCCCCAGGAGTTTATTAGAAAAATGGAGAGCACGATACGGTTGATTAAGGCGTCGCCGACTGAGTCCGTTGAATTGGCCTCGTATCGGTTATATGAGGTAGCGGCGAACTGGTATGAGTCCTGGCAGCTATGCAGGGGTGACGATGCTGCCCCAGCAGTATGGGCCGAGTTTACTAAGGCCTTTCTTGATCATTTTCTACCTCCAGAGCTACGGAGAGCCAGGGTTGATCGATTCTTGCATCTGGAACAGAACGGTAGAAGTGTTTGAGAGTATAGCCTAGAGTTCGACTCGTTGGCTAGGTATGCACCCGCTATAGTAGCCGAGATGGCCGATAGGGTGCACCGGTATGTGATGGGGCTAGACCCTTATTTGATCGATGGTTGCTTGGCGATGGCTTCTCAGCCAGGGATGCATGTTGCCCGGGTGCAGGCATACGCCCAGGGCATGGAGGACCGGCGTAGGGAACGTCGGCCTGATAGGGGCCATGACGAGAGCCGGCCTAAGAGATCCAGATCGGCCGGGTACTCAGGGGGATTTCAGAGTGAGTTTTCTCAGCGGCAGGGTAACAGGTATTCGTCCCAGCCAGCACACAGTACGCCCCCACAGTTCTCGGGACAGGACTCCATGGCTTCGAGTTCGCAGGTAAATAGGAGCTTCAGTCAGATGGGACCATCCATACCTCGGTGCCCTTATTGCAGGAGGCGTCACCCTGGTGAGTGTTATCGTGCCACTGGTGCCTGCTTTTCTTGTGGCCAACAAGGCCATACGATGAGAGAGTGTCCGTATAGGGGTGGTCCAGG
Source organism: Lycium barbarum (assembly GCF_019175385.1). Taxonomy (NCBI): domain Eukaryota; kingdom Viridiplantae; phylum Streptophyta; class Magnoliopsida; order Solanales; family Solanaceae; genus Lycium; species Lycium barbarum. The sequence goes on along the minus strand of NC_083345.1, from coordinate 20,665,928 downwards.
TGGTTCAGCCCAGCTTACCGGGTCAGTTGCTGGCTCGTCTTCTCCTTCGGCAGCCATACGCCCCACAGGGCGAGGAGCACCAGCACCAGCGAGTCGTGGCCGAGGTCGAGGTGCAGCTTCTGGTTACAGCGGTCCTTCGAACCGCGTATTTGCTTTGACCGGCCGGCAGGACCCAGAAGCGTCTTCAAGTGCACACCCAGGTATGTTAGTGATCTTTTCTTGAGGGATATGTGTATGGATGGGTATATACTCTATTACATTATGTGACTTTCTTTTCTGGGCATTAGTAAGAGTAAGGTAATTTTCAACCTAATAGATACTAAGGATTCGAAAGGGCGATATAATAATTGTATGGTTTAGCCCGGGGTGGGACCCACTATGAGAATTTTCCGAAAACTTACTAAGATCCCGATCTGCCCTAAATTACGTGACGAAGGTCGTGCGGGGCAGTCGACGAAATTATACTGGCCTTAATGGGTCCAAACGCATGAAAATTTTGAGGTTAAGCGTGCTAAGGCTAGAGCAATTCTGGGATGGGTGACCCCCTTGGGAAGGATACTAAAATTTTTACAAGTGCAAGTATAAGATGAAAATGGAAATGTGGGGTAACCTAAAGGAAAAGAGGATGTGTGGAATAGCTAGCGCCCTTACAGAAGTCGCGCGGACTGAGGCGGACCAAATGGGCGAAAAGAAGAAGCGCAATACCGCTCGGGAAATTTTCGTAAATCACTAGAGCCTTAATAGGGGTGGTTTGATGCTAATCAAAACTCTGTTTGTTGTACTTCTGCACCTCTGATTCTGATAAGGCTCTGTCTATTACGCCTCTGTACTTCTGAATCCGATTACGTTTCTGTCTGATACACCTCTGTCCGATTGACTCGGGATATGAATCTGTCTGATATAACTCTGTATGTTTGATTCTGATAACGAATCCATCTGATACATCTCTGTACGTCTGACTCTGATCTCGGATCTGTCTGATACCCTCCCATACATCTGACTTTGACTACGAATCCGTCCGCCATAGTTTAGTACGTTTGCCTCCGATTACGAATCAGTCTGATATGCATCTATGCGCCCGATCCCAGTTGTGAATCTGATTGGTATGACATGGGGATACTATGATGGGGTAAGGAACCGAGGAGTGTAACAAGAAGGGATATGGATTATGATGTCTGAAAAGCTTGGAAGGAAAGGAGAAGGGACACAATGTCTGTGAAAGAGAGAAAAGCATTCATCTGTTACTAGAATACAATTCATGGCCCAGCAATTATATGGGATATAAGAAAACACGTTATGAGAGCATATGAGTCAGTAATGTGAAGAATTACTCCGCCATATTGGTAAAGAATCCATATCAGAAAGTCAACAAAGGATAATTATAAAAAGAACCCTCCCGAAGTAGTATGACGCCCCATGAAGTCAATTTCACATTCGAGGACGAATGTTTTAAAGGGGGGGAGGATGTTATATCCGACATTTTTGCATATTCGAAAAAATTCGAGATAACTTGACTTGTAAGGAATAAGGCCATATTTGGACCTTACTTGGTATGAATGTGTCGGCTAAGATAACATTGGTGTGGAATTACGAAAGGAGGCCAAGGGCAAAATTGGAATTTTGGAAACTTGTTCCATGAATCATAATATTTAGCCTACAATTTGGGCTCACAAAATAATAAGAAAATGAGGCCCAATTTGAGATAGGGTGGCCGGCCAAGAGACCTTTGGCCCAAGCCCACCAATTAGTCATATGACTAATTATATTAAGAGATAAGACTTCAAGAAACTTCAAGAAAATTCAAGCAAAAACAAGAACAAAAAAAAAAAGAGGGGCAATCGACCAAAGAGAAAGAGAAAAAGAAAAGAAAAATTCTTGGTTCAAAAATCTATTTCTTGTGGGATTATTACTAAGTGCAAGATTCTCTACAACTTGGTACAATTATTTTGGCAAGAAACTATCTTTGGTAGCAAGGAGAATTTGTTGGTAAAAAGGTAAGAATCTCATGTTCTTTTCATGTTATGAAGCTTTGTTTATGTTGTGGAATGTAGGAATGGGTAGAAACTATGGAAATATGGAAGTTTGTATGGTATTGGTATGTATGCATATGTATGACCGTGTGTGTGCATAATTGTGTGGTTGAGATGTGTTGAATTTTGTATTGTATCCTAGTTGTGATTATGATGGAATTTATATTGGAAGTGAAAGTTGAATGAATTAGGGGAAGTTGGAAAATATAGCATGTGGCCGTGTGGTGTGATGTGGATGATGGAAGGTGAATTAAATCTTGTTAGTATGTTAAGTGTGTTATTGTGAAGTGAATGAAAGAATAATGGTTTTTGTTATCATGGAAGAATGGTTGTTAAGTTGTTGTAGGAAATTATGCAAATTTATTGTCACTTATGTAAAAATGGAAATGAAAGTATTAAGAGGCAAATTATGGTTGTCATTGATGAAGTTGAAAGATAGAAATATATCATGAACATGTTTGCTAAAAGATTGGAAGTTGTGGGTGAATTATGCTTTTGGTAGGAAACTTGTATATTGTGCATACTTTATGTATATTTGGTGAAAACGATAGGATATGCCTTTGAATCATGTTGTAGTGATCTTGATGAGTGATGAATATGAAAATAATAAGTTTGGTTTGGAAGTGTAAGGTCGGAATGAAAGATGTTACGTTATGACGGAAAGATGGCAAATTGTACCATATTATGTGTTTTGAAATATTTGTGGTCATTATGGATGTTGTTGTTGGGTTGCGTTGATTGTTTGGCTGTGTTTAACTTTTGGGGATGTTATATGTATAAAGGAAATGTTGCCGAAATTTCGGTAGGCAAATATGTAATGAATTTGGAGTCTTAAGTCTTGAATTTGACAATTGGTAAACATGACCATTTGTAGATTCTGGACGAGATTGGAATCGAAGCCAAGCGAGCGTAAGGCGCAATCGAGGTATGTAAAGCTTACCCCTTCATTCTTAGGCATGTTCTGAACATAATAGGCTCGGCCGCGAGCCTTAGATACGACTCCGTTCCTCGGAATTCGAGATGGAAATCCGCCCCAATTCCTTCAGTGAGATTGAATCATTTTCCTTATAACTTGTCTTCAAAGTGAGCTTTAAGTATGCAACCTTCCTAAACGGAGTCGGAATACTTCCAAATGATTATGGACGACCTCATAAGGTCTACTATCTGTAATTTACGTACGTCTCCTCGGGTTGGTCCGAGGTGGGCCCTCAAGGCCCGATACTTTCTGTATAACTTTAACTACTTTGTTTCTGTCCGATTTTCTCAGACAACATCTGGACTATTATTCTGATCATGATATGACTACTTTTTATATAAATTTTACAAAATGGCTTTGACATCTGAAAATCTGATTCTGGTAATAATCCGTCATGCCTTCCCAAGCAGGATACAGGCGCATATTATGAACGCTATCCGAATACTCTGATTTGACTCGCCATATGGCCTTCCTCAATTTGATTGGGTCTGTATAATGATCTGTATGTATGTGATCTCTCATTAATCAGTTCGTGCATGTGCTATGATTCCTTTCACCGGATCCCGGGCCGGTTGATATCGTGCGAATGGGCCGCCGAGTCCCTTGTCGGGGGCCGGGTCCCATGTATGAATTCCGAAGTATGATGTGTTCGGTTCCGGGGTACTGTGGTACATGTCGTTCCCGGTTACCGTGTATATGTTACGAAGTATGATGTGTCCGGTTTCCCGGCGTGTGATCTATCCCCGGGGTTACCGTGGTTATGATATGATGTGTTATGTGACGGAGATGTTCGAAGATATGAAATCTTCTGAAATATGATATGTTGTGGCGCCAAAGGCAGGAGTGGCGACCACGTTCTTGTGCCCTATTATGATTCTGTCCGGTATCCTTCCGTCTGTCTGTCTGAACTACGACTTTGTCCGGTACATCTCTGTCTGTTCGTTGGATTACGATTCCGTTTGCTATACTTATGTGCTTCTGATTCAGACCATGATTATGTTTGTTATGTTTCCGCTTTACATGCTCAGTACATATTTCGTACTGACCCCCGGTTCTTCGGGGGCTGCGTTACATGCCCGCAGGTACGGACGCACCTGCAGACACGCCGCCAGTCTAGGGCTCAGATTCTGCTATTTTGGAGAGCTCCTTTGATCCGGAGCGTGTACTTTTGGTATATATCTTCTGACATTTGTACATTCTGTACGTATGGTAATTCTGGGTACGGCGGGGCCCTGTCCCGTCATATGATTCTGTATGTCTGTTTAGAGGTCTGTGGACATGTTTGTGGGTTAGGGTCTTTCTGTACGGATGTGTGTATAGGTTGTGTTTGGGGCGATCCCATTCGCCGCGGCGGCCGGTCCGCATATGTTTATATGTTGCTTTGTTGGCCGGTGTGGCCTTTGTTGGTATTTTCTGTGCGCAGGGTTATTTTGGATAGTCTGTAAAACAAAGGAAACTCTGCCAAAAATTTTCTGGAAATTATCCAAATTTCAAATATAGCCTTGACGGCTTCTGCTTTATACTTGAATGCGTTCGATAACCTTTGAGATAGCATTGGATAGATGTGTTTGGGTGCCCAGATCGGGTACTAGTCACGGCCTACGGGGTTGAGTCGTGACATTTTCAACCCAACCAGCCCATACTTTAATTAATTAGACCAGCCCATATCTCAACAGATCAGCCCACTACCATTTCCATTCGATCCAGCCCACACCGCATGACCCGACCGGCCCAACCCCTTATTTTCTCCTTTACCCTAATCTTTCCCCTCTCTCTTTCTCTTTCTCTTCACCACAGCCGTTCACCCCTCTTTCTCTCACCCTCCCTTCTCCCTCCTTTCCTCTCTCCTGTCATCTCCACTCTCCCTTGTCCCCCACGTTACCCGCTCCTCTCCACTCACCACTGTCCCTCACGCCTGTCCCCTTCGTCTCTCTCATACGCTTTTTTTTTCCTTTTTCTTCAATACAAAATGAAGCTTATAAGTATAATCCGGGGGAATCGTGGGAGAGGGGGAGAATCCAGCGTTTTTAGAAAGAAAAGAATTATTTTCAGTCTTTGGAGGGACACGGGAATTGTTCATTATTTTGGAGGGATACAGACCGTCTTCCAAAACTTGATTTTCCTTTTCCGGTGAACTTTAGCCGCGACCAACAATTACTCTATTTTTCATTTTTTCGTTTGGAAACTTTAGTTACTTTAATCGGGTTCGGGTTCGGGTTCGGGTTCGTTCGAGTTCGAGCATAAATCTGAGACGGAAGATGTCGCTGCAGTCATGAACGTCCAAGGGCATAAGCCGAGCCAAGCCATTACATACTTTAACCACCCACAACAACCTTTCTACCCTTACCACTTCACTGAACCCTACCAAGCTCCACTATCTCCTTACCCTGTCTACAACGCCCAAGCAAATTACTACCAACCCCGGGCACCTCCACATCAAAACCCACGTCCATACCAATCTATTCAAGCTCCCACTTATCAAAATCAACCACATGCTACACCCAGAACCCGTCCAAACCCTGACACCAAAAACACCCGTAATTACACTCGGTTCGCTGAACCCTTGGCTCAATTGTTTGAAAGAATGAAAGCAGCAAGCGTAATACAACCGATTGAAGGAAAAATTCCCGATCCTATCCCAAAATGATTTGATGGTTCCAAGCGCTGTGCATACCATTCTGGAGTTGCTGGGCACGCCACTGAAGATTTCTATGGGCTTAAAAACAAAATCGAAGCCCTGATTAAGGAAGGAGTAGTCCAGCTCACTGGAGCTAAGCCCAATGTGGTCAACAATCCTTTCCGTGCTCATGAAGATGCCAAAGTTTGAAAGTAGTTATTACGTCAATTGGAAGGATGAAAAGGGGCATGTCATCAACTTTTGTCGCTCCCGTAGGAACAATCCAAAGGCAAATGCACATGAAGATTACTGCTACAACTACTCACAACACCGAGACACCTACCACACGAGATGCCGAACTAGGAGAGACTCTGAAGAATTGGACTTGTACTCCGTCCCTGATTCGCCGGGAGTCTTGGTAGTATGAACATGTAGTGAACTTGTTTTTTTAAATTGAGGCTTGAATCGTACCCAAAACTTTTGTTTGTTTTGCTTCATCTTTTGGAAGCTTAAATTGCAAAAACTATGAATGCATTTCTGATTTTCCTTAATCATCCATTATTGTTATTTTCTACTTTATTTATCAAAACTGCCAACTCTATGATTGTGACATAAAATGAACGAATGAATAACATACATCTCGAGAAAATAATAAAGAATTTAGAGGATAAAACAAGATTCCAGTTGAAAGAAAACGAAATAGCCGATAGGTGATGGCATAAACCTCAAATCTAGCAATTCAAGAAGAAATCAAAGTACGACATTAGGTTAGACAACCTAGTTTGCAACCTTTCCTTTAATACAAGTACGAACTACGTTCCGACCTGATTCCCGTGGTGGGATACGTAGGCAGCCCACATAGGGTTCGGTTGCATTATAACAGAAAATCCAAGAATCATTATGTAAGGAGAATTACGCATGGCCTGATTCCCTCGGTGGGATTCATAGACTATCAAAATACGGGTCAATCATATTTAGGTAGAAATCCAACAAGCCTTTTAGCCTTTACAAAACAAAACTACACTGACCTGATTCCCTTGGTGGGATACGTAGGCAATCCAACATCGGGTTCGGTCCCTTTATTAGAAAATTTCAAACCATTTCTTATGTACCTTACGAACTACGTTCTGACATGATTCCCTTGGAGGGATACGTAGGAAACCTATACAAGGTTCGGTCACACCACAACATAAATTTAGCATACCCTTCTGAACCCAAAACTGGGCACATTTTGAAAAGAAATAGACAAAAGAACGGTTGGACATTGACAAGTATTAGGGCTACCAGACAGGAAACAGTATGGAAAAATGACCTTTCAAGGTTTTTAGAAGTGTCACAATCGGAAGTTAGCAGAAATATTTTACGACTTGCATGCATATATTTTCATATATATCTTTCCTTATATACATACACTTATATATATATTTTTCAAATGAAATACTTTCTTTCAATTGTTTCACTACTGTTCATCTACCGAGACTTGAACGGAGATCACAAGATCCAAACAAACAGGATGAATGGAGCGCCAATAAAGTCAAGCTTCGAGTCAACACGAATCAACTTCCCCCTCCCAAACTAAGAATTTTTCTTTGAGTGCAGGAACCTAAAACCGCGAGATCAACAGTCAAGTCTATCAATCATGGCAGAAAAGCATCCTTCGGCTCATTATGGCTTCGCCTCAAAAGCCAAACGGCTTTATTTCCAACTTTATCTTTAATTTTATTTTATCACAACAACTTTATGACTTCGTTAACAAATATACCTGTTTTGTAGGTTAAAGACGAATCAAATCAGGATTACGTGTCATTAATTCGGCTTGTCACGATACCATCAACATCATAAGCCAAACGGCTATTCTATCACTTTACTCCATACTTTATCAAATACTTTATCATATACTTTACCAACTTAACCACTTTACTCTGAACTTTACAGGAATCAACGTTAAGTCTCCGAAGACAACCGGGGGCATCATTTGGCTATTCAGCTTCTTCTGCACAAGCCAAACGGCTACACTCTTACTTTACCCCTACTTTATCCATTACCTTATCATTTACTTTACCAACTTTAACGACTTTATCCTGAACTTTGCAGGGATTATCATTAGGTCTCCGAAGACAACCGGGGGCATCATTCGGCTATACAGCCTCATATGCATAAGCCAGACGGCTACACTATGACTTTACTCTCTACTTTATCATTTACTTTACCAACTTTAACGACTTTATCCTGAACTTTGCAGGGATCATCATTAAGTCTCCGCAGACAACCGGGGGCATCATTCGGCTATACAGCCTGCATAAGCCAGACGGCTACACTATGACTTTACTCCCTACTTTATCATTCACTTTACCAACTCTAACGACTTTACCCTGAACTTTACAGGAATTATCATTGAGCCTCCGAAGACAACCGGAGACATCATCCATTTTACGACTTTACCTCAGACTTTATGGGAATCTTCATCAAATCTCCGAAGACAACTGGAGATATCATATCATTGAGTCCCGACAACAACCGGAGACATTACATGGCTATACGGCCTCATCTGCATAAGCCAAACGGCTACACGTTTACTTTACTCTTTACTTTATAACTTTACTTCATCATCTACTTTACTTACTTTAACGACTTTACTTTAAATTCCACAGACATCATCTATCATCAAGTTCCGGAAGACAGCCGGAGGCCTTATTACTATCATTTAAATCTCCAAACACGACTGGAGATATTATTACATCCTCGGCATACACATCACACAAGTCCCTGAAGACAACCAGAGACAACATTTGGCCACACTGCCTCATTATAAGCCACACGGCTTCATCCTCACTCTCACACTCATATTTATTATCATTTTACGTTCTTTATAAGTTGTGCGCTTTCAACTCTATACCAAACTTCATTACTGATTTTGACATGAATTTCAGTTTTGACAGAAAATACAACCTACAGAGATGCAGCGCAACGTGGAACTTTATCTTACGCAGTGAACTGGGGCAAACATGCTGAAGAGGAATATCAAACTCACAAGCGAAGGTCACGGATCTACTCTCGAAATCAACTCCGCCTACGTCCACAAACACATGATACGTAGGTTAATTTCTCTTTTATATGCATCGCTAAAACTCTACTCAATCAACTCCTCTCATAATCTTGTAAGCCTGTCTATATCGCAGTGTCTCCATAACTCAACATTGGGGCATTTTGGAGAATTTACATCGCGTCTAGTAGAGTCCTACTTATAGGTTGGTTGCGCGCCACATTTATAATTAGGAGGCTATAAACATATGTTCCATTCTCGAACATTCTTGTCACCTGTCCACAACCCTTGCAAAGTTATAAACCCATAAATAACATTCTCTCAACAGGTTCGACTATAATTCTTTTCATCCCATAATATTTTCCACCAATTCTCCTAACCATGTTCTCTCAAGTTCGTATTTTTTAGTCGGAACAAAATTGGCTACTACGTAAACTTCTTCGCCCGAAAACTCTTACATCGTCTCCGGTCGAAGAGGGGCATCTGTTGACATCGAATTTTGTCCCTCCTTTATTTAAATTTATTTCAATGAGCTTCTAAACTTACTGACGAGCTAAACACTTTATTTTCACTACTATTAATTTTCACTATTTTACTATCAACATTACTAGTATTACTTTATCACAAATTTTAAATGGCTCGTCATCATTTTATTTTTGGACTTTGTACTCGTTAAATTAATTATACTTTATCAAGTTTTTTATTTTTTACATATTATCACTAATTATCATAGTATACATTGTACTAGTTATTAAGTTAAAAGCCCAAAGAATAATTAAATAAAGGAGGAAGGACTAATATTTTTCAGCCAAATTAATGGCCCAAAATACAAACACAATATTTTCAACCCAACCAGCCCATACTTTAATTAATTAGACCAGCCCATATCTCAACAGATCAGCCCACTACCATTTCCATTCGGTCTAGCCCACACTGCATGACCCGACCGGCCCAACCCCTTATTTTCTCCTTTACCCTAATCTTTCCCCTCTCTCTTTCTCTTTCTCTTCACCACAGCCGTTCACCCCTCTTTCTCTCAGCCTCCCTTATCCCTCCTTTCCTCTCTCCTGTCATCTCCACTCTCCCCTGTCCCCCACGTTACCCGCTTCTCTCCACTCACCACTGTCCCCCACGCCTGTCCCCTTCGTCTCTCTCATACGCTTTTTTTTCTTCCTTTTTCTTCAATACAAAATGAAGCTTATAAGTATAATCCGGGGGAATCGTGGGAGAGGGGGAGAATCCAGCGTTTTTAGAAAGAAAAGAATTATTTTCAGTCTTTGGAGGGACACGGGAATTATTCATTATTTTGGAGGGATACAGACCGTCTTCCAAAACTTGATTTTCCTTTTCCGGTGAACTTTAGCCGCGACCAACAATTACTCTATTTTTCATTTTTTCGTTTGGAAACTTTAGTTAGTTTAATCAGGTTCGGGTTCGTTCGAGTTCGAGCATAAATCTGAGACCTCGATGCCCCATTTCACTGTACACGCAAAAGGTCAGCAATCCCCTATTCTCTTTTTATATTATTGCATCTTTGTGTTCCTCTGAATGTTTTAGTGTTTTATCTGTTTAAATTCGATTTTTTGCTATGTCTGTTTTGTTGCCTGTCTAGTTTAGTTCTCATGCTTCAGGATAAGGTTTATCCTCTGTTTCAGTTTAATTATAACGTTCAATACAGTCTAATTTAGTTAATAGTGCTTAATGTGGTATCTATATCCTGTTTAGCCTGGGTTATCATGTTTAATTTGTTAATTCAGTTACTAATATGATTAGGTAATTTGTCCGTAAGACAGTCGATTTTAACGGGTATTATGTGTTGCCTAGTGTTGGTTCCTTGATAAATGATTTAGTTTAAACAGGATGCTTAACTTAGATTTTGAATTTGGTTCCTATAGAAGAATGGAAGGTCATGCAAACAGAGTTCATGAAGCGATAGTCGAATATTAGGTATAATTAGCATTGTTCCTTCTTGTTGTTAGAAGGTGGTAAAAAAAAAACAGTGTAGCAGGGAGTTAAGACTGACATTATCTATTGAGTATAGAAACTGTTATCTCCCATTATATGATTTTATGGTTTGGCATGTTGATAAGTTCTCGTTTCTTATGAAAAGAGTTAAAGTCTAGATTCAAAATCAAAAGCATGTCCTAAGTTCAAGATGGAAACTGTTAACTTAAAAAAAAATATGGTGTGTATATGTGAACTGTATCAAATAAAGTGTGATGAATCAGTCCCCTATGTTTGAAACAAATATCATTTTGCTTTGTTGTTGTATGCAAGTCCTTTGACAATGTAAAATTTTTCATTCGGTATTACTTCATATGACCTCTGTTGAATTCGAAAGAGATAAGCTGGTTATTAATTTGTTAACTTATGATTATACCTGTTTGGATTTGTGTGAGCTTATGTAAAGTATAAAGGGTATGTTATTTATACTCCTGCATTAGCATACTGTCCATTAGGAATCTGTCTACTTATGTAAGTGATTAGCGTGATTACATTGTGCTGGTTTGGGATATCTTGTTTAGTTAGAGCTGCTGAGAATACTTAGGCAGCATGCTTGATGATGTATCTTGATTCAACCCTTGCATTGTTTTTTAAACATCTTACTCTACCTACATTCTGTGTGCATCACCTTTAATGTCATTATCCATATCTCATGTCTTCATTCACCAAGCTCCTATTTCCTGTTAACAAGATCATGTCCCATGCTCATTGTATTATTATTTGGGCTGCTTAAGTGTATGATATCTCTCTGGTAACCTCATCATCAGTCCTGTCCACCTGAAACATTTCTCTTGTGGTATATCATGATTTTGTTGTTCCCTCAATTTGACTCATATGTGATCATACGGGTATACAATAGCATTGGACTTAGGCTTATGTGTTAACTAGTACCTGGAGAGGCTGTTTGACTGTCTAGATTTTGTACCTAAGACCCATCCATGTTAGTTTTGCACAGTTAGTTTTCCTCTTTGGAATCCTATGGTGTCGTATTTCAGTCTAGACATACTTATTGATTGTGAGCATTCACTTTATACTTGTTTTACTTTTCATCTCATGGACTTTGCGTCGTTATTGTGACTCAGCATTTTTCCCCCCTCTTAGTTTCAATTCTGTTCAGTTGATTCTGTGTGCCTATTAATGCCTAAATCTTTGAATGTTCAAGTCTGCAATAGTTCCTTCTTGCACTTAGCTGCCATTGCATGAAATTAATTCACAACAGTGATTGCAAATTGGTTCGAAATCTCACATGTATTCTTGATAAATGGCTACTCATTTAATCATCAAAACCTAAGCCTTGATGCCTGATTGGTTACACTTATGCTCCCAAATACTCATGTTGACTTACCTTCGCATATTCCCTCTCTGACTTCCTGTTTGTGGTATGATATACCTCGAAGTATACATAATATATGAACTTCAGTATACACCAAGTTTACATAAGGGTCGCGTATCAGTGTATACCTTTCAGGTATACCAGGTATACCCTGAATACTGTGCATATATTAGTCATTGCATATGTCTGAACTTTGGCACGCGTCTAATGCATAATAGACGTTATACGGTTTGATCCAGTCGTGTTTGGTTGTCGCCTTATTTATACGTAGTAAATGTGTGGTGGCTGAGTTGTGTATACACGAAATATATTTAAAATATACACAGAATATACAATCTGTTAATTTGTCTTGAGTTCATATTTCGTATGTTTAACATTATTCATTGATCGTATACTAATCCTTTTTGTTCGTTTTTATGCATGACTACCGCATACGAGTCCGAGTCACTCGTTTTCTTCCACATTTGGCGTTGGGCTAAAAGCCCAACATGACCTCTTCTTGTCCAGCCTGCCCACAGCAACAACAACAAAAAAAAAAAAAGGGGACTTTCTGGGCCGAAGCCCAATAACAAAATAGGCTGCAGCAGCAGTCCAAAAATGGACTGTTCCATTTGCTCTTCTTTCCTTCTATCTTATTTTTGTTATGTATTTCTTATTTACCTTGTATGACTAACACTTTATTTTTGCCTTTTAGTTTATACGAATTATAGAGAATTAGTACGGGTAGTTGTAGAAACAATAAGTAGTCATCTTAAGGAAGAACTATTAATAATTCCATCAGTTTTGTTTTCTTTTTATCTATTTTATCTATTTCTAAAATTGTTTATAGTAGTATTCACTTATATTACACAATTGATCTTCAAAGACGCGAAGTCGGGAACATCTATTTTGAATTAAGGGTACGTCCTATTCTTATTATCTTAGAAAATTTTGAAATGCCACTAAGATGTAAGTATGAACTCATGTATACTTTATCAACAACTCTTCAAGTTTGAATCAATCATGTACATTGAGAAGGAAAAAATATCCATCTTATCTTTACTTTTAAAACAAAATCAGTTAATGTCTCCCCTTTTGAGTTATTTTCAAACAAGTTTAAAACATTACACCATCCCGCGTTTTTCTTCAATTTATTTTCTTTTATGCAAATTATTATTTTCTACAAGTCTTATTTTAAATAAGCATTCTTACATGGCTATTTACCACTTTAGGCATATTTACAAGGCTACATTCTTTTTTATAATACTATACTTACACTTAGCCTAATTAATTATAAGTCCGGTCGGTTAACCATTGTTAATGGGGCTTAAAGGATGCCTAATACCTTCCCTTTAGACTAATTGAACCCTTACCTAGAATCTTAAGTTTCGCAGACTTTAAACAGAGCTAACTTTAGAAAATAACTTTAATAAACTTTAAGTGTCCTAATTCACCATAAATAATTAGGTGACGACTCCTCAACTTTAATTGACTCCTTAAATTAAAATAAACAAAAAACAGGAATCACCAATATGTTGTACTTCTAATTTAACCCGGTTAAAAAAGGGTATAACATCATTTCTCTCCCTTCACAACCACTGCCATCATTAGCATCATCACACCACCATCTCCATCTTCATTCGCTCAGCCTACAGCAACCCTTAATGATAAAAATCAGAATGATTAAACGTTTGATTCCTGCTTAAATAGACTTGATCTTTTCTTCAAAGCAGAATAATTGGTCCTAGCGATTCACATCAAATACAAAAATTAAATTTTGAGAACAAACACTATGGATCTCAGTAAGCTAAAACTTTCAGTAATCAATCTGCAGTAATAATTTCTTTCGGGGGTCATTGGAATTGAAACTGAAATAGTTGTACCAATAAATACTTCTAGAAAAAAATGAACAAGTCTCTTTCAAAAACACAAAACAAAGACCGCATAAACATTGGTAACTTTGTAATAAAGTCAATTTTGGCACAATAATTTTCTCCATAGACCAATGAATAATATTTTTTGGAAATAAACATTAAGATGGGAAATTAATTTCTTTTGTTTTTCCCTTAACAACCAAAAAAAAAAAGAAAAGAAAGAAATTTGAATAAGATTTCTAATTGGGTCCTTGAAATTAATATTGGAAACAAGTATTTGAGCACAAAGTTAGCAACAACAAAGAAATTTTTAAATTTTCACGACAAAAGATGAATTATTCCTATTAAAATCAGTTTATCATATAAATTATTTTAGGCGCAGTGAGTAAATTAGGGTTGTTGTAGGCAGAGGGAGTGAAGGCGGAGATGGTGGTTTGGGGGTGCTGATGGTGGCAGTGTAACGATAGGGACATATTTGGACCCAAAGTATAACGATAGGGATATATTTGGACCCAAAGTATAACGAATGGTATATTTGACCCTTTTTCAATAGTATAGGGGTATATTTGACCCTTTTCCGTTTTGGTTATAACTGTCCACTACCTGGAAAGTGGGACTAATTGTAACCGTTCCTCGCTCTACCTTTATAACTGTGAGATAGCGTATTTTTCATCCACTCTATTTTGAACAAAAACAGTAAACGAAAAAGGGAGAGAAAACAACTTTTCTCAAGAAAAGCAAAATCAGAAGACTTCCACTCTAGAAATCAAGAAAACACTAATGGATTCAGGTATGTTTTCTTGTTCAAACTCATTGTTTATGTGTGATATGTGAAAATCATTATAGCTCTACAATCCTGAATTATTGATAGAATTTGATGTTAGATTGTTTATTGGTGTTGACGGACGTGCGTGCTAGAATTTTCATTTTTGCTTTGTCATTTGGTATGCCTATCTTATGCTCGGTGAATGCTAGACTTCAATTGTTTATTTTGTCCGGCACTTTAATAAAGAAAGTGATTTACTATTCTCTTTTTTTTTTAATTGTTTTACACTATAATGACATTTTGGATGAAAATGGACCCGACAACAACAGAAAATGAAAGAAGAAATAAACAAAAGATTCTGGTGAAATTGCTGTCCTGCAGTCTCAATTTACTAGTAGTACAGTTCTTTCAAATGTCAGTCTTTGTTATGAGTAATTAAAACAACCAAAGCATTCAATTTAAGAGCTCACTGAATTCTTCTTCACTTTCAATGAAAAAATGTTGGCAGCACTCTTTCCAAGGGACTACCTCGAGTTGTTAAGGGGGTAGCAGATTTGCAATAAAATGGGTTTTATGTATTTGTAGGCGTTTGGCCATAAGAATTATTTACTTTATTCCGGATTTTTTTTTTCACTTTGTGCACTTTTCAGCGTTTGGCCATAAGAATTCCGAATACAACTTGAAGTTGTATTTCGGAATATCAAAAACTCAAAAAACTTATTTTTCAATTTTTTTCACTTTTTTATAACTACATTTCACCAAAAGCTATGGCCAAACATAGCTCCAACTCCAAAATTCCAAAAAAAGTGATTTTTTTTTGTTTCTATGGACAAACGGGGCCTAATTTATCATGGTATAAACACCAATTATGAGCAACTTTTTAATTAAAAATTACCTAATCCATTTTAATTTATGTGTCTTATTTTGTCTGGACACGAAATTTTAAAAAGTAAAAGAAGTTTTTGATTTTTGTGATTTCAAATTAAATTTATGTGTAATGAATCAAAATGCCCTTTAAATTTTATGATCTTAATTAACATGTCAAGTGAGATATTGAAATCAAAATATTATTTAATATAAAAAGCAACATTATTTTTCAAACAAACTTAAATAAAAGTAAAATATATAAATTGAATGTTGGGTCCATCCCATAATTTGAGGAAGGAAACCTCCCTCATTTTAAGGAAGAAAACATTTCCCTTGTTTTGAGGAAGAAAACATATTCCTTGTTTTAAGAAAGAAAACATCTTCCTTGTATTTGACAAATTGTCAAGTGCTTGCTTGAGTCACAAATGACATCAATAGGTTCATTTCATCCCTATAAATAGGGAAGCCTTCTATCATTTGTAGCATCACCAAGAGCAAGAGAGAAAAACAGTAAGGAAAACACTTGAGTGAGATATAGGTATTTAGTTTAGGATTGGTTTTTTGTAATAGTTGAGTGTGAGAGTTGCTCCTCCTATTGTAATTCTGTTCCGGTTATGAATAGAAGACTTTTCCAATCCTAACAAGTGGTATCAAGAGCTTGGTTAATCTTCCAGGCCAATCTTTTAAAGTTTCGTAAAATTTTCAGTCAAAAAAATTTTTGTCCCAAAATTGTGCTCTGAGTATACCATTAGAAAGATCTCGTTCCGAGGATTCCGAATATATATTTTTCGACCACCGGAAGGCCTCCAAAAGTCCAGTCAAAGTTTCTCTATCCACCATCGCCGCCGCCGCTCCGCTCTGCCACCTTCCGGCCACCAGCTCTCCGGAGAAGACTACCGGAGAAACCCGATCCGACCAACCCGTTTTTCCCAGACCAACCCGTTTGACCAGAACCAGATCTGGTCAAAGTCCAATTGCCACATCATCCTTTTGTTGACTCTTTCAACCAGCCAGTGGTTAAACCGGCCCGGTTCGGTTTGAATTAGTGCAGCCCGGTTCACTCTGTTTTTGTCCGGTTTTCAGATTGGTCAGACCGGTTCCCTAGTTTTTTCGACCATTTCGGATTCAACCGTGAGTCCCGTTTTGCCTGATTCTGCTTCCACAGTCCAGTACAAGCAGATTAGGTGCACTTTATCATGGAGAAATCATCATCGGATACCATGATTCCGCTAACATCCTCAAATTATAACACGTGGAAACCTCGTATGGAGTACTTGTTAAATTTGAAGGATTTATCCGAGCCGCTCGAAAATAAAGGTGCCAAACCCGACAAGAAGACAGACGAAGAATGAGCAAGAATGAATAGGAAAACGGTCGCACAAATTCGACAGTGGATTGACCATAGTGTATTCCATCATGTCGCGCAGGAAACGAGTGCTTACAAACTTTGGGAAAAGCTTGGGAGCATGTACCAAGCAAAAACGGCTCGAAATAAAACACTGTTGATGAGGCGATTGGTAAATCACAAGCTACGTAGCGGTACCTCTGTCACAGAACACACAAGTCAGTTCCAAGATCTCGTGAACCAGCTAAGTGCAGCCGAATGGGTTCTCAAAGATGAGGAGCAAGCAATCTTGCTCCTAAGTTCTCTACCTGATAGTTGGGAGACTCTTGTTGTCACTCTCAGTAATTCCGCCCCCAATGGTAAGGTGACCATGCAGATGGTCACGGACGCCTTAATAAATGAGGAATCGCAAAGAAAAGAAGCCATGGTAGATCAATAATATGCCCTTGTTTCTGAAAATAGTGGACGCAACGGAGGTAGAAGCGGAGGTAGAGGAAGAGGCCGAGGCAAAGGTAGAGGTCGAGGTCAAAGTAGAGGAAAATCTCAAGTTCAAGGGAGATCACGAGAGCGGGGAAAGTCCGTCGATACCAACACTTGGTTCGAGGGCTATTGTAACTATTGTGGCAACTATGGCCACAAGAAGGTGGAGTGTCGAAAGCTTAAACGGGAGCAGCCTCAAACTAACCAGAGTTCGAGCAAGGAAGATGGTGAGACCATGGTCACCGTGTCACCAGACATTGCACTTGTTACATGCGGAGAGGAAGCATGCCTACACGTGGGCACAAATGATATTGAGTGGGTGATTGATACTGCTGCATCATTCCATGCCACTCCACACCGGGATTTGTTCAGTACTTATAAATCTGGAGACCACGGCGTTGTGAAGATGGGCAACACCAGTTTCTCGAGCATTGTTGGCATTGGTGATGTGCACATAAAAACCAGCAATGGAAGCTCACTTGTGTTGAAAGAGGTTCGTCATGTTCCGGATCTGAGATTGAATCTGATCTCAGGAGTCGTTCTGGATCGATAGGGGTATGGAAATCTGTTCAAGGATGGTACGTGGAAGCTGTCCAAAGGCTCTATGGTTATTGCTAGAGGACATATTTGTGGTACTCTTTACAAAACCAATGTAAAGTTGTATCGACCGAGTCTCAATGCAGTTGAAGAAGAGACATCGCCAAACTTGTGGCATAGACGATTGGGTCACATGAGTCTGAACGAATTGACGACTCTTGCAAAGAAAGAAGCCATCTCAATAGATAAAGACGTAACTTTGGATCCCTGTGATCACTGTTTATTCGGGAAACAACATAGAGTTTCTTTCAGTTCCACCAGAA
Source organism: Lycium barbarum (assembly GCF_019175385.1). Lineage (NCBI taxonomy): Eukaryota > Viridiplantae > Streptophyta > Magnoliopsida > Solanales > Solanaceae > Lycium > Lycium barbarum. The sequence goes on along the minus strand of NC_083345.1, from coordinate 20,647,754 downwards.
AGAATCGTTCCGAGTTGCTGAGCCTTGTCCACTCTGACGTGTGTGGACCCATTGAAGAAGAATCTCTTGGTGGTAGCAAATACTTCGTGACATTCATCGACGACGCATCACGGAAGGTTTGGGCTTATTGTCTCAAATCGAAGGATCAAGTATTCGATCGTTTTAAGACATTCCATGCTATGGTAGAAAGGGAGACTGGAAAGAAGCTGAAATGCCTCCGATCCGACAATGGAGGCGAGTACACTTCCTGGGAGTTTTTGGCATATTGTACTGAACATAGGATCAGACATGAGAAAACGGTGCCATGAACACCACAACATAACGGTGTAGCTGAAAGAATGAACAGCACTATTGTTGAGAAAGTCCGATGCATGCTCAGTATGGCTAAACTGCCAAAGCCATTCTGGGGCGAAGCTGTTTTGACAGCTTGTTATCTTATAAACAGGTCACCTTCAGTCCCATTGAACTTTGAAGTTCCAGAAAAGATATGGTCTGGGAAAGATATTTCATATTCTCACTTGAAAGTGTTCGGGTGCAAGGCATTTGTGCATGTATCCAAGGAGTTCAGGCAGAAGCTTGATCTCAGATCAACTCTGTGTATCTTTATCGGCTATGGAGATCAAGAGTTCGGATACAGGCTGTGGGATCCCGAAATAAAGAAAGTGATTCGAAGTAGAGACGTCGTGTTCCATGAAAACCAGTTTCATGAGTGTGCTCCAACAGTCAACAAGCAACGAAGTTATCATGCTCCAGATGATGTCCCTGAATCACCACACATTCCTATCAACAACGAGGAACTTCATGATAATGTCCATGATGAACAAGAAAACATTGATCCGGCAGATGTTGATGATGATCAAAACGAAGAAATTCTTGAGCAGGGGGAGCCTTCACCCCAAGACGCAGCTGGAAATAATCAAGTTCGATGTTCTGCACGAGGGTTAATCCCTCAAAGGTCATACTCGCCAACAGAATGGATCCTTCTTACCAGCGAGGGGGAGCCAGAGAGCTTTCAAGAAGCTCAATCTCATCGTGAAAAATCCAATTGGCGACAGGCCATGGAGGAAGAAATGAATTCTTTGCAAAAGAATCAAACATATGAGTTGGTGAAACTTCCTCCGGGAAAGAAGGCCTGAAGAACAAATGGGTCTTCAAGCTCAAGAAAGATGCTAGCAGAAATATCGTGAAGTACAAGGCAAGACTCGTAGTCAAAGGTTTCCAACAGAAGGAAGGAATCGACTTTGATGATATTTTTTCGCCGGTTGTGAAGATGATGTCTATCTGAGTGGTTTTCGGATTAGTGGCAAGTATGGATCTTGAACTTGAGCAGATGGACGTGAAAACAGCTTTTCTGCATGGTGATTTGGAGGATGAAATATACATGGAGTAGCCCGATGGTTTCCGAATCCCAAAGAAAGAGCATCTCGTTTGCAAGTTAAGGAAGAGTCTCTACGGTCTCAAACAAGCCCCAAGGAAATGGTACAAAAAGTTCGACTCATTCATTCTGAAACATCAATACAAAAGAACAACTGCATATCATTGTGTGTACTTGAATAAGTTCCCCGATGGAAAATTTATCATCCTTCTGCTCTATGTGGACGATATGCTGATAGTAGGCCAGGATGCAACTATGATCAACAACTTGAAGAAAGATTTGTCTAAGTTCTTTGATATGAAAGACTTAGGCCCTGCACAACATATCTTGGGCATGAAAATCGTTCGTGATCGAAAGGCAAAGAAGTTGTTCTTGTCACAAGAGGAATACGTTGAACGCGTGATCAAAAGGTTCAACATGAAAAATACCAAGACTGTTGGTACTCTACTAGCAAATCACTTCAAGTTGAGCAAGGAAAGTTGTCCTTCTTCCGAAGAAGAAAAGAAGAAGATGAAAGCAGTGCCCTACTCTTCAGCAGTTGGAAGTTTGATGTATGTAATGGTGTGCACAAGGCCAGACATTGCTCATGCTGTCGGTGTTGTGAGCAGATACTTATCAAATCCAGGAAGAAAACATTGGGAAGCCGTCAAGTGGATACTACGATACCTGAAGGGTACATCCAGACTATGTTTGTGTTGTGGGGGAGCTAAGCCTATTTTGGAAGGTTACACTGATGCTGACATGGCAGGAGATTATGATAGCAGGAAATCAACTTCGAGTTATATATTCACATTTGCAGGGGGAGCTGTGTCATGGAAATCCAAGTTACAAAAGTGTGTAGCACTATCAACCACAGAAGCCGAATACATTGCCGCAGTTGAAGCTGGGAAGGAGCTTATGTGGCTGAAACGTTTTATTCAAGAACTAGGTTTCCGACAAGAAGAATACACATTTCATTGTGATAGTCAAAGCGCTATGGATCTCAACAAAAACTCGAGGTACCACTCACGCACAAAACATATTGACGTTCGATATCACTGGCTCAGAGAAGCAGTCGAGCAACATGAACTGAAGCTCTCCAAGATTAACACAAACGACAATCCTGCAGACATGCTGACCAAGGTGGTACCGAAAGACAAGTTCGAATTGTGCAAAGAACTTGTCGGCATACACTCAAACTAAAAGCCAGTGTACCCTCCTTCAGGTGTATGGGACTGGAGGGGGAGATTTGTTGGGTCCATCCCATAATTTGAGGAAGGAAACATCTCCCTCATTTTAAGGAAGAAAACATGTTCCTTGTTTTGAGGAAGAAAACATATTCCTTGTTTTAAGAAAGAAAACATCTTCCTTGTATTTGGCAAATTGTCAAGTGCTTGCTTGAGTCACAAATGACATCAATAGGTTCATTTCATCCCTATAAATAGGGAAGCCTTCTATCATTTGTAGCATCACCAAGAGCAAGAGAGAAAAACAGTAAGGAAAATACTTGAGTGAGATATAGGTATTCAGTTTAGGATTGGTTTTTTGTAATAGTTGAGTGTGAGAGTTGCTCCTCCTATTGTAATTCTGTTCCGGTTATGAATAGAAGACTTTTCCAATCCTAACATTGAAACGGTTGGAGACTTGTTGCACTGCTTATATGAATGTATCTTCCATTTCCAGTTTTACTAATTCGAAATAAGATGGTAAGGCAAACGGTGAAATGACCAAGTGTAGACTGTGTATAGTGTGTAGTACGTAGTAGTGTATTTGATTTAGAGACGAAATCAAGTAAATATCGCAGCAATGCTGGTTGTGCGAGTACAACTCTTCTAAGTAATCTTACAAAAAATTCATCTGCCTAAAATGTGCGGCCCTGTAAGGCTACATGGCTTAGTGCCAAAGCTAAACTTTTATTTGTGGCTAGCTCCTTCTGCTCGTCATGATAATAATGAACTAAGTTTATAATTCAATTTTTTTCAAAAGACTTATGTTAGTACATATTAAAAATTAAAAAAGGATTTTATATTATCAAATACAACTTAACCGATTATAGCAACTCCTTTCTTTATTTCTCGAGTTACTTAATAGACTGATATAAGAAGTTACTTGAATTATTATATAGTAAAAACAATATCAATTATCAGCGTATACTTAAACTCTTTCTAAAAAATATTTCTTTCAGTTGATTTTGCCAAAAAGTCAAATCTATCTCTTCTTTCTTTTTTCGCAAAATCAACTAAAACAAATTAGTCTGCAAAAACTCAAAAGATAAATATTCACACTTTTGTTTCATTTAGAATTTTTCAAATAAAGCCACCAATTACTAGTTTATAAGTAGAGTTTTCTTCCCATGCATTTGACGGGTGAGAGAAAGGGATATAGAATAGACAGGGCACATCATGACCAAGTTCTGTGTAATTTATAATTTGACCAGAAAATAGTTTTCAAAGAAAGAACTAGTCTCACAACGGCCTTTTGTGAATTCGAATTACGGAACTATAGTTTCCATTTTAGATGATGTTTTAAGATCTCACTTCCCTTGTCTGAAGACAGCCTTGTTTGTTTCCATTTTAGATGATGTTTTAAGATCTCACTTCCCTTGTCTGAAGACAGCCTTGTTTGTTTTTATTATATTATCTTTTCTCTTCGGAAGATATAATTATATTAAATCAACAAATTTATATTTACATATATATGGGGATATTTCAGGTGAAACTTATCCCTTGTCTTAAGAGTTAAGACTGATCATGACTTGTGTGTCATTGTTCTGATAGTGCACGTCCGTTGAGTGCTATCGTCCTAATTAACTTGAGCATGATCAAAATATTCTCTCTTTGGTGATGATATCAGATTCTTTTTCTTAGTGTAGAAGTCTATATATATGTCTATCTTGTTGATGAGGTAGACAGTGTTGTATGTAAACAACATGTGTACGTGTTTGTTGTACATATTGAGTGAGAATAAGTCTTTACCATATCCTATCAATATTAACAACAACAACAACAGTCCTTTTTATCGGATGTCTCCAACAGACTAACAATAACAGCAATAGCCCATAGCCAATGGAAACAAATAATAAAGGTTGGGAGTTGGGACAAAACAATGATGCTTGAAAAAACTGGATAATAGAAGTTCAAAGATAGACTACAAGGAAGCATGAAAAAGTAATGAATAACGAAAATGCAGAAAAATAACTACTGTATCTCATTTACCACTAACATATGTAAAGCTTTCTGAGTTCTGACTATTTAACCATCTATTCATGTCACTCTGGAGCTCCAAATTCAATTTTCTTTTCTTTTATTGATTGGATTCGAATACGTGTACGAGTAGCTGCATATTGTAGCTACCAAGCTAAACATATTCCACATATAGAGTTCAAGGGATTAATTAGATCATACACTCCTTCCATCCAATTTGATGTGACATCATTTAATTCAATAGAGAGTTCGACACTACAAGAAAATGACAAATTTGTGACGGACAAATCCGTCACAAATCATTGATTGTGACGGATTTGTGGCAAAAAATCGGACGTCCCAAAACCTCTAGTCATAAATTCATTGTGACTGATTAAAGTTCCGTCACAAATTTTTGTGACAGCTTTGTGACAGAGCTGTCCGTTACAATATAGAGCCTTGTATTTGGCTAAAATCCGTCACAAAATAGAGACAGATTTTTGATGGATTGTTCCGTGACAAAATAGTGACAAAATTGGTTCCGTGATAAAGTTTTAAATTTAGTCACCGCATTTGTGACGGAATATTTTGTCACAAATTAATTGTGACACAATATTTTGTCATAAATTTACTCTTGCAGCCATATTAGTGACAGATTTAGGATAAGTTATGACAAACTAAATCCGTCACAAATTTAATTTGAACTTTTAGATTTAATTAATAATAATTACACAATATTTGTGAGTTTTATAATGTTGTTCAATATATACAGTAAATTCGCTAAAAGCATAAAATTTAATCCCCAAAACATAATATTAAATTAATAATACAAAAGCATGAAGATAAAATATGCTAAAACCCAACTTCAATAAGCAAAAGTCTACAAATATTTAAAAACTTACAAAGCATCCAATTAAGGAAAGTCTAACAACACTAAAAACAACACTTAAGCATTTGGTAAGTCTAACAACATTAAAAACTAACACTTAAAGAATCCAAGTAATTAAAGTATGAAAATATTAAACATTTGAGCATTTGGTGAGTCCCTGTTAGGGAGAGTAGGATCACCAGATCATGAGCGAGAAGATAACGCCATCTCGCTCATCATACGGGTCCATCACTCCTCCATAGACTTAAACCGATCATCGCTTTGTTGCTTCAAAAGCGAGACCTCCCGCGCTACGCGTTGTTGCACCTCCGCCTCTACACGCTCTTGAAGAATCCTCTCTTGATTTTCTCTCATACGCAATATCTCTTCCTCAAGCAGTTTGATGCGCTCTTGAGCAATACGATCAGTCACCGCAGATAAATTGCGTGAAGTGGCAGAATTTTGGTCTTCATACATAGTCAAACCTTGAGATCCCAATCCATACACACGTCGTTTTTTCTCTCCACCCACAACATCCAAGTATAGGCGATTTACATCGAGTTTTAGGACTTCTTGCGAACCATCTGATGAGCTCGAAATAGCAGCAGCCACCACAGCCTCCATTTTATCATGAAAATCCCCAAATAATCAGTCACTAGAGACCCAAGCTTTCCACAAATATATACAGTTAATACAACTCGTTTGTAACAATAGAAATCCTTAATCAGCAACTAAAGATTTCTTCCTGCTCAATTATGAAAGATACAACCTCCACAATGCCAGAAAACAAAAGCCTTCAACAGGTAATTACTATTTACAAATTAAACGCATCACGATTCTCATTATCAATCAACACGACCAACAACAAACAAATCCTCAGTCCCAAACAAGTTGGGGTCGGTTAATGTTTCTCAATAAACATTACCTCGTAGTTTCCTAACCTAAGTGAGTTTTGAACTTCAATACTACCGTATTGCTAGAACCATAAATCATTCCCAAAAGACCAATCAATGTGAATATAGATTCTCACTGCAATATCACTTTTGTTACACTAAGAGAATTGTCAACCACGGCTTGTAAGTTGACCCAGCCCAATCTCACTAACAAAATCTTGAAAGTTGGCAGTCTTAGTTGGTTGCACATGATCACCAATAATTCTATCATCAGAGCAAAAAAGCACTAGCCAAGGAGCAGGAACAAAATGACTTAAGAGTTTTATTATGAGCCCATATTACCTTCTTCTCTGAATTTGTCTTATAGTTATAGACAAAAGATACCAGGTAAACTGAGACCCCTTGACTTTCACTAGACAGTGCACCAACTGTGTACACGATTCTAAGACTTGAAATTCAACAGTCCTGCTATACCAAGGCAAAAAAATTATTGACTCCTAACTGCCCAGTATCACCAGCAACAAGTTTGGCATTAATCACATTGATACGATTCACTAAATGAAGAACAAAAAATACAAAGAAATCGAGTCACCTAAAGAGCAAACGATTTGAAGTGAAGTGAGGAGTTAGTTATAACTAACTTTCGGAATATAGTTACAGCTAACACTTTACTTGTGCACATCACATGACCTTCTAACAGAATTTCTAAAACTGAAATTAAATGAAATTGGAAATCTAAACCCACTTGGAAGAGATCTATCAGACTATAATTTTTTTAATTACAAAGAAACTTACATTAATGCTCTTAGACTTGGTGTCAACAAAGCTGCTATCCTTTCTTTTGTGCAGCTTCTGAAATACATCCTATTCCTAGAGCACACAAAAGAATCCTTCAATCAACAACAACAACGAAGTTTTGCATAGGAGAAAGATGGATTTCATACCTGGGTGAGCTCACAAGAGAAACAATGAAGCAGGCGGAAGAGTTGGAGCAGCAAATAGCACAGTCCAACAAGTTTGAAGAAGTAATTAAAAGAAAATAGAAATGAATAAATCAATCCTGTATTAAATTCATAATAATTTTTCATAAGTTCGGATAAAATTGTTCATCAAAGTACACTAAGTCCAGAATCGTCAAGGATCTTCATATCTTAGCTATTATTATCCAACTACACATCCAATCCTCGGTCGTTACACAACATTATAACAAAGAAAAAACTGAATTACGTCTAAGTTAACTGTATCCAAACTAAAATCTAGGATGAATGCAACAGGAGACCCTAAACACCTTAACCTTCTTTAGTGATAAAAGGGAAGAACAACTTGATCTTCAAGAATAGATTGGAGAAAAAAGCTTTGGGGATGATAAGAGAGAAAAAGGACAACCAGTTCCTCTCTTCGGCTATAAACCTTGGTTCCTTGCAATCCAAAAAACCTTAAATTAACGTAGAGAGTCACTATAGCTATGGCTAGGACACAATCTCAACCCAACATTACTCCCTCTAATGGAATCTCCCCCCAATACGTTGTAAATCCCTAGAAGTTGAACACATTCGCTTAGGAAAATCCCAAAACTACAAAACCAACTTTACACGAAATGAGGTATCCAATTCTAGTTTAAGGTTTGAGCTGTTAAGTAAATATCAGCAGGCACCCAAATACTAAAATGGACAACACATTTCTAACATCTCGAACTACTAATAGCCTCATTCATCTTAATTAACACCACTTAGAAGCTATGTTAATAAGACTATACCAAAAGAGACCCACAAAATCCACCAAATACTTACAGAGTCATATAGTTCAACTAATAAATCAAAACCTACGCCAAAAAAGACAACCAAAAGAAAAGCTCATACAAGACGAATCCTATTCAAGATACAATTTCATCATATCTGATGAACTTAAACAACAGAACATGTGCACACTAGCACTACAAATATTATTAACGCAAACTTTAACAAAAATATCATTCAGAAATAGCATAACATACCACTCTTAACATTTGAAAACATCAAAGAAATGTAAAAAAGGCACAAAACAGATCATGAACCTAGCAGTTAGCAAAATAATATAACACCAATTTCTATCACTTAATATAGCTCCAATAAGATTTATAAGGTTCACTTATCAAACTAAAATTAAAAAAAAAAATCAACAAAATCGTATAAACAACTTAATAGAGCTGCTAATATATATTAATACTCTTCAATTCGATCAAGATAAATAACTTTTAGCCTATTATTTACCAATTTTTAGCCAAAATTTGCCTAAAATGAACCAAAAAACTAAAATAAGCAACATGCATCAGTTTTTTAGCCTAAATTTAGCAGAAAACAACATCAGAACCAACAAGGAGCTAGGATTTAGGTCAATACGAACCAATTTACACACGTATGCAACAGTGAACTCATATTTTGTGCTTAAAGAAGATCAATATACGTAATTAAAGAGCACTCACTGATTTCAAATCTCAGATTTTGAAATTGTAGCATCAAGCAAAACAAAGACCTAATAACAAGCATTAAAAGAGGAGCAAAAATGGTAGAACCCTAAAATGAACCAGATCGGATCACTCACTGATTTCAAATCTCAGATTTAGAAAACTTAGTCATTGTTATGTTGAAATCGCCATCGTTAATTTGAAATCGCCATCGTTATGTTGAAATCGCCATGGTTATGTTGAAAGAGAAAGATGTAGATTTTGGGGAAGTGAGAGTTTTGGGCCTTGGGGTGGGAAAATTAAAAGTGTTAGAAATATTTGGAGGCAAAACTAATAAGTTGTCTAATTTTGTTATTGTGACGGAAATGAATCTGTCACAAATTAATATATTTATTATTAGTTATCTTTATATTATATTTGTGACGGAATGTTCAATCTGTCACAATTTTTGTAACGGATTTGTGACAAATAGTTGTCATTTGTTCTCATCAGCCTTAGTTTTGTGATGGAAATAGGTCCGTTACAAAAAATATATTTAAAATCTGTCACAAATCCGTTACTCTCAGAATATTTATGAGAAAAAAAAGACTTATAAAATTTTTTATTTAAGAAAGGTTGATCCGTCACAAACCCATCAAAATTCTGTCACAATTTGTGACGGAATTGCTCCGTGTCAAACATTCCGTCACAATTTTGACATTTTCTTGTAGTGCGATGTTGCAATAGTTAACTTATCTACTTAAAATGATGTAACATCATTTAAGTAAATAGAGAGTTTGTATGAATATATCTGGTAATATATTAACTTAATAATTGACAACTAACCAGAAAGAGAAAATATCATTGTAAAGTATAATTGATTAAATGAATTAGAATTCCTAAGAACTGTAGCTATATTAAGTAATACTTCAATTTATAAAAATGGCATCACACGCTTTACCACGTCTTGAAACAAAATGAGCGTTATGCAAATTAACAAAAATATTATTGGGCAATCGTGCCTCTGTCCGACCTTGAAATAGGAGGGAGATGTTTGGGATATGGCTAATACGTACAATATTTTACTTATTTCTCAATCATTCTATATGATGTATGATAGCTATATACAAAGAATTTGTAATTCATACTCCAGTTTTTAATAATCAAAATTGTAAGAAAATAAAATTAGTTAGGATTTGATATTTGAAAATAAAAGAGAATAAGAGAAAATAAGAGAGAACAAGAGAAAACGAGAGAGAATAAAAGATACTGTAGAGATTCATAGAGTTTATCAATAAAATATTTTCGTCAAATAATAGTCATACTTTTACCATAAGTTATACTCCATCTGTCTCAATTTACGTGATATAATTTGACTAGACACGAAATTCAAGAACGAAAGGAAGACTTGTGAATACACTTGTGGTCTAAATCAAGTTATAAATATTTGTGTGGATGTAAATCTGGTCTAAATCAATAAATAAATATTTGTGTGGTCATTCATTAAGAATAAAAGGGAAAGTTTTTGAGTTAAATTATTTCTAAATATAGAAATGTACCATTTTTTTAATAAATTAAAAAAAAGTGTATCACATAAATTGAACATGGAGTAAATAAATTATGATAACTCAGTACGACCTGGTGTAAATATTAGAGTGCTTAAATTTTTTGTTGTATAAAACCATGAACAAACTGCATGATCTAAGATTTTGAATAGGAGGCCTTGATTTGGACTTTCCTTTTCCAAAATTTTCGTCGGTAGTACTTTTGGATAGCTTTTAGGCTCACATTTTTTCTTTTCAATTCCATTTTTTTTTTTTGTAATTTATGAACTCTTTAAAATATGATCTAAAGATTGTTTTCGAACATATTGATTTTTTTTTAACACATTAAATTTTTTATAAAAAATATTAAATCAAAATTTAAAAGTTTATAATTATTATAAATTTTAGATGACAGTCTAATATTGGACAAATATATCTGAATCAAATGTTATATTGACAAAATTTGCAAAGATAAGACAAAATTGAAAGATAATCTAAAAAGCAACTCATGTAAAGGGTTAGGAAAGTCCGTTAAGTGACATGGGCTTCTAGAATACCATGCTGCATTCCAACTTGCGCCCGAAGTCTTTGACCATTGCAAACGCTTCCATACCTCAACTTTTTTACAATTAAACTACAATAATAGTCATCAGCTTCAATTTGCGAAATTGTTTCATAAAAAAAAAGGTTTGTGATGTAACCAAACACAATTCGATCTTTAGCCCTAACTTCATAATTTTGAAATAAAGTGAAAAATATTTGGAGTCTATGCCAAAAATGCTTACTAAGCTCCCCTTTGGCTATAGATTTTGAAGTTGAAACTTGAAAATTTAAGTTTTTGAAATTGTGATTTTTAAAACTTGAAGTTATATTTAGACATATATTTTTACTTGAAAAAATTTAAAATTTTATGAGTGAAAGTCTAAAAAACTGGTTTGGACCATTTTTGAAACTTGAAAAAATTTTAAGACAAATTTTCATAATTTGTAACCAAATGGGTATTTAAAGATAAATCTTCAGAATTTAATCCAAAATGTAGGGTCAATCGCTAGCTAAGATAGGAAGAACACATTAAGCCCCCGTTTGGCCATAAGAATTATTCACTTTATTTCGAATTTTTTTTTTTACTTTTTTTTTTTTGAATCAGTGTTTAGCCATGAGAATTCCGAATACAACTTGAAGTTGTATTCCGAAATACTAAAAACTTCAAAAACTTATTTTTCAAAAAATTTCACTTTTTTACAACTATATTTCACCAAAAACTATAATTTCAAAAATTATGATCAAACACAACTCCAACTCTAAAATTTCAAAAAAAATGAATTTTTTTTATATCTATGGACAAACGGGGCTTAAAAAAACAACACACACATAATAAAAGAATCACATTTCCAGTCCCAATCTTCTCCGGCAAGGAAAAACAGGGCCATCTTTAAATTCTTTAAAATTGTTAATACCTCAAAAGTCTCGCCCTATAAAAGAGCCTAATAGACGAACATTTTTCTATGTTGCTCGAGAAAATAAGAGTCTCCCAACTCGGAAGATTCTCAAATTTACACTTTAAACCCTAGATTTTCAACTTAATTTTGTGCAACAGATTCATCAAGCTGATTGCAGTCACATCCAACATGATCAACGTAAACAAACATGAAAAGCCAGAGAATGTTGCCTCTATAGAGCTGCAAAGTCTGAAGGTAATTTCCCCCCTTGGACGCGGAGGTAAAGGAGTGGTGTTTTTAGTTCAGACACAGGACGACGAGTTGCTTGCTCTGAAAGCTATTTGTAGAGCTTCAATTGAGAAGAACAATTCCAATAGAAACCGCGATGGCAGCGAATACAGAAGAATTTGGCTCGAGCGCGATTTGCTCAGTTCTTTTCACCATCCGCTTCTCCCGAAATTGAAAGGAGTTGTATCAACTGATAAGATTGTTGGATATGCCATTGATTATTGTCCTGGTGGTGATCTCAATTCTCTCAGGAAAAAACAAACTGAAAAGATGTTCTCCGATGATACTATAAGGTGAGAATTATATACTCTCCTGATACCATCTACTGACATGTTCGTTTATTCCAGTTTCATTGACATTATCATTTAATAAGTTGATGATGCCCCAATCTTTCTCATTAGCAATATGTCTAACAATTGTTGTTTTGTTTTTCAGATTCTACGCGGCGGAGTTAGTGTTGGTTTTGGAGCATCTACATAAATCAGGGATTGTATACAGAGATTTGAAGCCAGAAAACATAATGATTCAAGAAACCGGTCATATAATGCTAATCGATTTCGATCTCTCTACAAAACTCTCGCCTAGAACTCCAGAAACTCGTCAAATAAAAACAGGCCATCAGGAATCTCCTAAACTACCCGGAAAACCCGCGTTGAAGAGCAAAAAGAGAAAATTATCTCTCTGGAACAAATGTTGCAATTCAGGAATCTCTCCAGATGACCCAATCCACTCGGTTCGGCTCGAATTCGACCCTTTCGAAAGGTCGAATTCATTTGTCGGAACAGAAGAGTATTTGGCCCCCGAGATCATCTTAGGCAACGGTCACGATTTCTCTTTGGATTGGTGGTGTTTGGGAGTGGTGTTATACGAAATGCTGTACGGAACGACTCCGTTTAGGGGCTCCAACCTGAAGGAAACATATTATAGAGTACTCTCCAAGGAACCGAATTTAGTTGGTGAAACGACGTCGTTGAGAGACTTGATAAGGAAGTTACTTATAAAGGATCCTAAACAGAGGATATCCGTGGATGAAATTAAGGGTCACGATTTCTTTAAATCTGTAGATTGGGATTTTATCGTGTATCTTCCAAGACCACCGTTTATTCCTGTGGTGTCAGATGAGAATATTATAGAGGGGAACAAGGAAATTGATGTGGAGTTATTTGTACAGGGAGTGTTTAAAGTTGAAGAGGAGGAAGATGATGATGAAAATAAAAACAAAGGGGGGATAAGTTATCCTACCAAAGTTGATAAATTTTTGGTCTTTTGATTAATTTTGTATAATCTTACCTGAAGTACAGAGTAAGTTGCTCACACAGTATTAAATGATTTTTGTTAATCTTTGTCAGTCTTGATCATGTAACAGAATTCTGATTCCATTTCAAACGCAATAACAATATTGAGAGTTAACTATTCATGCACTATTATATTATAAAGACAGGAATTACAGATGGACAAATTGTGTACCCAACCATAACTAATTTTATTTAGTGACGGATTATCAAAAATCTGTTAGTTAGAAGGAATTTAAAGACAAAGTTCATAACTAGTTCTAGATTTAACAATGAATTATCGAATGTTAATTCTGATTTTTTTAAGTGGTCCTAAAAACATTTTCCGTTGAGATGATTCGTTAATAGTGCAAGAAAGCTTCATTTATTTTTTTTGACAAACTATTTCATTTCAATTGAAATGCATAAAGAGGACAGACACCTCAAGAGATACACTTTAGTATGAATTTAATTGAAAACGTGAGAATCTAATGAAAGCGATAAATTGAATTTATTTGGTGTTGTTATTGTATCGTTGCATTAGGTTCGAGTGTTCATTAAGTAAAAAATCTATCCGCTCAAAGTTTTATATTTGTATTGATTTAAAGAGTTTTAGTTTTAAAGAACCCTAATTTATCTAACTAGAAAAATTATTTGATTTAAACAAAATGAGTGGTTGATTTTGATATTATATATGGTATCAAATAGTTTTTTTTTTCCGACACTCTGCTTCCTTGCATATGAAGATTTGATATCCTCTTATTACTATATTTGGTTGAAAAGATCTAAATAGCTCGTCTGCCTCACGACTTCTTCTTTGCTTCAGTTGGAATTCTTTAATTTGCATTTAGAGATTCGTTTCATTACTTTAATAACTGCTTACACAAATTGATAACTCTATCATTGCTTTATATAACTTTTATCTAGAAATAATAATAGAGATCTGCCCTTAATTAGGTTTGGCTTCGTAATATTGACTTCCCTTATAATTTACGATATTACACTTACTTTATTGTAGAAAGGGTTTATTTTTTATTGGGGTTAGGGGAAGGGAAACGAGGGAGGGCATTACAAGGTGGGGAATCGAACTCCTCCAACAAAGTGAAAATTAAGTTAGCCAACCAACTGAGCTACTAAACTTTCCGTAGAAATGGTAAATTAGTCAAATTATAATCTTCTTACATTAATAATAAATAGATTAAAGAAACTGTTATAAAAAATCAAAATAAAGAAGGTAAATATAATATTATAAACCACAGGGAAGGTTAGTATTACGAAACTAAACTGAATTTATCCCTCTTTCTTATTTGCAACCTAATATTACTACCCGAAGATTCTTATGTTAAAAACATATTTTTGCCGATCTCTTCTTTCTTCAAATTGTATTACTATTTTTTTTTTCTGGCAAACCCCCTTGGAGTTGGAGATTTCCATTTCAACATTAAGATGCACAACAACCATGGAGAAGTCAAGCCATGCGATTGATGAAAGCGAACTCATCACACGTAATTGGTGTCTTGAAACATTTTGGGCAATGTTAGAAACTTGATTAAGAAAGAAAGGAGAATATAGAGAAGTTGAAGGAAATTTGAGGTGGGATATTATAACTTTCTTATTATCTGTCTTTTTAAATATTATTATTTTTTAAAAAGGTGATTATTTACTTTTTAAGCGACAACAACGTTTTTTTATAGTAATTTAAAAAAAGAAAATTGCCCACACGAGGAAGTTTATTTATAGGACAAACGAATACATCAAGCACCCGAAAGAAAAAGACTTTGCACATGATGAAATTAATAGAGTGGACCACCTAGGGTAGGGGTATAAGAAGCCGGTAAGACATCTCATTTCCTGTATTTCAATCGTACCAAATTAGTTATCGTGATTTTTAATAATTCAGTCAAACAAACACCTTAAAATGGCACGCAGATAGAGTAAATATCAATGAAGAGAGATTATATCCTAAACTATCAATAAGTGTAAAATAGTAAGAAAAAACCCTCCTAATTTTTTTTAAGAGACCTGTAAAGAAACACAATAAATAATTTGAGATGAACGGAATATTTCTTTAAATTTTAGTTAACTGTTGAATACTCTCTCCATTCATTTTAATTGTCAACTATATTAAAAATAAATTTTACTCTTACTTGTCCATTTTGACATATCAGGATAAAGACAAACTTTTTTTTCCTGTTTTACCTTTAACATTAATTACTCATTTTCAAATCTATTGAAATTATACATCAATTAATATGAGTATTATGATAAAATATTTATTTTATTTATTAATTTTAAATGGCGTGCAAAATCTAATGTGGACAAATAAAAGCAAATGGAGAGAGTACGATTTTATGAACGGATTGTTGTGAAGTCAATTAATGGCCGCAAAATTTGGTCCGTTTTGTCAAAAAAAATAAAAATAAAATAAAACACGGGTGGAATCACTAGACGTCTCTAAATTTGGCCAAAACTTTAAACGTGTACATTTTCACAAAAATATTGGGACAATAAATTTTTTGAAAAACTACTTTTGGATAGTCAAACTTCTCTAAAATAATATTATTGGGTCTGAAATATTTTAATTGTTATAGAAAATTGTTGTTATATATCTATAACAACATTTATCATTTAAATAATAGTTGGCTGTTATAGGCAAAAAAAGATGCATAAAATCTATTTTATTTTTATTTTTTAATGTTGTAATAAATAACAAATTATTTAAATTTTAAATCTCAAAGATATGAATGCTTCAATAACTAATTAAAGAAAGTTATTACAATGTTAATGAATTCATAACTGAATGTATAAAGTTTTAAGTTCTAAGATGCACATTTTAAATCTACAATACTTGAAAATTGAATTCTTTCAAGATCGATGGGAGAAACTATATTATAGCTTGTTTCGTATAATCCAATCTCTTAGTTGTGATATAACACTTGAATTTACGAAGATTTGCGTCTAAACTTTCAGCAAATGGGTATCTAATTGTTTTCCCTTAAAGGGAACTTAAGAGTTGAACTGTTGAATCTTTTAACCCAGTCCAAGTAACAATAGGTTGAGGTTCTTCGTCAGCACTTTCATTGTGGTCTTCGACTTTCACATTCTCTTGTTCTTCCACTCCAATGACATGGGCAATAATCTCTTCATCAATGAAAGCTTTAATGATAGGAAGTGTTGCATCAAACTCCACATAGGTATTCATATGTAATATTCTGTCATAATTATAGTATATTAAGGTATCAAATAAAATATTTGGTCAAAATCTATACTACTGATTGTTGGTAATCATAGATATTCTATTTTTATAATGATGGTAAATAATTATATTGCCAAAAAAAAAAAGCATATAGCTGTTATATGGAGGGTGATTTTATAAAGAGCGTACTGTTATAAAGTTGGTTGTTGCTGTTATAGAGAAGTAAAATATAACATAAAAAATCAGTTTCGAAAAATCTTAACTGTTATAGAGAGGTGCTGCTATACGTGGATGCCGTTATAGAGAGGTCAGACTGTATCAGTTTAGATTTAGCGAGAAATCACCATAGCTAATTTTTCAAGAATTAATTTTCAACATGAAAATTCGAAAAAGGACTTATCTTCACTTTACGATTGTGCTATCTATAAAAATAAATTATTTGAAACATTTATTATGGCATACTTTATGTTAGTTTGTTAAATTTTTAAAACTAAAATATGTAATATAAATCACAAAACAAAGTGGAGACCATCGTATGTGACTTTGGTCATAGATGTATTGTTGACTATGCATGTGCTTCATTTTTGTCTGTACGGTTGAATGCGCTCGATAAATATAATTTTTGCTAAGAATATATTTTTGTTATAAAAAATTTAAAATTAAATTTTGCTCGAAAAAGAATCTACTCTTTAAATTCCTTTCCTTTCCCAAGATAAAAAACAACTTCTATTGTACTCAAAAATATATATTTTTTCTCTAAAAAATATGGCCAAATACCAAAAAATTTCAAAACAAGTACTCTAATTTTTTAATTTTTTTTTTTTTGTGTTCTAAAATTTGGTGAAGCAGACTAAATTAATCAGACAGTTAAATTCAATGATTAAATATAAACTAAAATAAGAGTAGTACACGAGAGCACCCGTGTCATGTCGCAGCCAACGGAGAAGAGGTTAATTTGCAACATTCAACAACCTAACATTTATTAAAGAGTGCCACCATCCCCATGAATTACATGTCTATCTCTATCTATGAATTACTAGCCAAACTAGTAATAATAGTTTAGCCGCCCTACTTTCTCATTTTGTTAGTCACATGTGAACTATAGTAATAACCTGCCCCTCATGAATCTTGGCATTCACCGTTGTCACCCAATCCATTATGTTTCTTCACTCTTGTCAAGCAGGAATTAAAAGCAGATATATAGCGTTCTACATGATTTCAAATTAAGTTGATTTGAAATTAAAATTTTATTGACATGTAATTTGGATTTTTTAAGTTGTATTTTTCTTCATAAACATAAAAATTCCACAATTTGTGAATACTATCAAAACATCCCCGACTCTTATACAGTGTTATCAAATGAGCAAACTGTAGTTCATAAACAAGGTACCAAAATATCTTAAATGATACGATTCGATTCGGGAGAAACCCGGAATCAAACAACAAATGCGGAAATTAAAGATAGTAAGAAATCAATAGATGAGAGTTGATGAAATAGGAGATGAGAATAGAATAAAGAAACAACTAATCCAAGTAAATCAACATTGAATTAACCTGAGAGAGAAAAAAAACTCAAACTCATACATGGACATCTAATCCAAGATTATCCAAAAAGGTTCAAGGTAAAGAGTTAAGGGAATCCACCCTGATCTAACACTAGCTAACCTAACTCCATTCAAGGAGACTGCTCTCAAAAGAGTTTCTTCAACATTCAATTCATCAAAAGTCCCCTAATGAAAAGATAAGTATAGTATATATACTAACTAAGTTAAGAAGGCTACTAAAGCTATTACAATAATATCCTTTATGAAATAAGGGCCTTGTTTGGGTGGTCTTCTCAATGGATGATGGCTTGGCTTTTAAGACTAGCCTCTTTGCATAACTATCCACCATTTGCATAACTTGCCACCACCTTCAAAGCTATCTCTCATAGCTGTTATACCCTAGTTTAACCGGAGTCAAAATAGTTTACAAAATCCCGGTAATTTCGGGGTTAATTAAAGTTAAGAGTCGCCACCTAATTATTTATGGTGAATTAGGATACCTACAGTTCATTAAAGTAGTTGTCTAAAGTTAACTCCGTTTTAAGGTCTACGAAACTTAAGATTCTAGGTAAGGGTTCAACTAATCTAGAGGGAAGGTATTAGGCATCCTCTAAGATCCATTAACAATGGTTAACCGACCGGACTTATAATTAATTAGGCTAAATGTAAATGTAATATTATAGAAAAGAAAATAGTTTTGTAAGTATTGCTAAAGTTATAGATAGATATGTAAGAATGCTATTAAAATAGGGCTTGTCGAAAATAATGATTTGCATAAAAAGGGCTTCTAATTTAATAATTAGTACAATATATACTATGATAATTAGTGATTAATATGTAGAAAATAAAGGACTTGATAGAGTAAAAAAAATCCGAAAATAAAATGATGACGAGTTATGAAAATTAGTAATGTTGACAGTAAAATTGTGAAGATGAAAGTAACGATATTAACAGTAATAGCAAATAAAATAATAGTGAAGATAAAGTGTTTAGCTCGTTAATAAATTTAGAAGCTCCAGGAAATAAATTGAAATAAAGGAGGGACAAAAATTGGATGTCAACAGATGCCCCTCTTCGACCGGAAACGATGTAAGAGTTTTCGGGCGAAGAAGTTGACGTAGTAGCCAATTTTGTTCCAACCAACAAATATGAACTGGGGAGAATTTGAGAAGATATGGGTGGAAAGTATTATGGGATGGAAAATATTACGGGATGGAAGGAATTATGGCCGAACCCGTTTCGAGTTGTCTACCTATCTCGGGTCCCATCAAGTCGTATATAGTTCGAAAGAAGTGGGTCGATATTGACGCTACGCTTTTTGCCCCAGTGTTGAATTATGCTGAGACTGGGATATAGAAAAGGATACAAGATGGTGAAAAGAGTTGATTGAGTAGAGTTTTAGCAGAGGATATGAAAGAAAAGATTTGGATAACCTACGTATCACACGTTTGTGGACGTAGGCGGAATTGAGTTCGAGAGTAGATCCGTGACCTTTGCTCGTGAGTTTGATATTCCTCTTCAGCAAATTTGCCCCAGTTCACTGCGTAAGATAAAGTTCCACGTTGCGCTGTGTCTCTGTAGATTGTACTTTCTGTCAAGACTGAAATTCATGTCAAAATTAGTAATAAAGTCTGGGGTAAAGTTGAAAATGTAAAACTTATAAAGAATGTAAAATGATAATAAATATGAACGTGGGAATGAAGGCGAAGCCGTGTGGCTTATAATGAGGCCGTGTGTCCAAATGTTGTCTCTGGTTGTCTTCAGGGACTTGACCGAATGTGTGACGTGTATGCTGAGGATGTAATAATATCTCCAGTTGTATTTGGAGGTTTTAATGATAGTAGTAAGATCTCCGGCTGTCTTCCGAGACTTGATGATAAATGATGTCTGTGGAATTCAAGGTAAAGTCGTTAAAGTAGGTAAAGTAGATGGTAAAGTAAAGTAATAAAGTAGAGAGTAAAGTAAAAGTGTAGCCGTTTGGCTTATGCAGATGAGACCGTGTAGCCATGTGATGTCTTCGGTTGTCTTCGGGGACTTGATGGTAAATGATATGCCGATGAGCCGTACAGCCTAACGGTGTCTCCGGTTATTTCGGGGACTCGATGATATCTGCGAAATTAAGGTAAAGTTATTAAAGTGAATGATAAGGTAATTGATGAAGTAGAAAGTGAAGTAAGAGTGCAGCCGTCTGGCTTATGAAAATGAGGCTGTATAGCCATATGATATCTCCGGTTGTCTTCGGAGATTTGATGAAAATTTCCGTAAAGTTCGGGGTAAAGTCGTTAAAGTAGGTAAAGAGCGATGTCTCCGGTTGTCTTCGGAGGCTTTGATGCAGATTCCCGTAAAGTCCGGGGTAACGTCGTAAAGTGGATGATGTCTCCGGTTGTCTTCGGAGGCTTAATGATAATTCCTGTAAAGTTCAGGGTAAAGTCGTTAAAGTTGGTAAAGTGAATGATAAAGTAGAGAGTAAAGTCATAGCGTAGCCGTCTGGCTTATGCATATGAGGCTGTATAGCCGAATGATGCCCCCGGTTGTCTTCGGAGACTTAATGATAATCCCTGTAAAGTTCAGGATAAAGTCGCTAAAGTTGGTAAAGTAAATGATAAAGTAATTGGTAAAGTAAAGTGATGGTGTAGCCGTTTGGCTAATGCGGAAGAGGCTGAATAGCCAAATGATGCCTCCGGTTGTCTTCGGAGACTTAATGTGAATTCCTGTAAAGTTTAGGGTAAAGTGGTTAAAGTAGGTAAAGTGAATGATAAAATAATTGATAAAGTATGGAGTAAAGTGATAAAGTATCCGTTTGGCTGATGATGTTGATGGTATCGTGACAGGCCGAATTAATGACATGTGATCCTGATTTAATTCGCCTTCAATTTCGTCAACCTACAAAACAGGTGTATCTGTTAATAAAGTTATAAAGTTATTGTGATAAAAAATGAAATTAAAGATAAAGTTGAAAATAAAGCCGTTTGGCTTTTAAGGCGAGGCCATGATGGGCCAAATGACGCTTTTCGGCCATGATTGATAGACCTGACTGTTGGTCTCGCGGTCTTTTAATTTCTGCACTCAAAGAAAAATTCTTAGTTTGGGAGGGGGAAGTTGATTCGTGTTGACTCAAAGCTTGACGCTGTTGGCGCTCCATTCGTCTTGTTTGTTTGGATCTTGTGCTCCCCGTTCAAGCCTCGGTAGATGAATAATAGTGAAACAATTGAAAGAAAGTGTTTCATTGAAAGGTATATATGTAGGTATATGTATAAGGAAAGATATATACGTAAGTATATGTATATAAGGAAACATATATATGTAAATATATGTATGTAAGTTGTAAAATATTTCTGCCAACTTAGATTGTGACACTTGAAAAGTCATTTGTCTAAAATACTTCCTGTTTGATAGCCTTAATCTCGTCGATGTCCAACTCTTCTCTTGTCTAATCTTTCAAAATATGCCCCAGTTTTGACTTCGAAGGGTATACTAAACCTATGTTATGGTGTGACCAAACCTTATATAGGTTGCCTACGTATCCCGTCAAGGGAATCAGGTCAGAACGTAGTTCGGAGATACATAAAAATGGTTTGAAATTTTCTAATAAAGGGACCGAACCCGATGTGGATTGCCTACGTATCCCACCAAGGGAATCAGGTCAGCGTAGTTCTGTTACATAAATGGTAAAAGGTTTGTTGGACTTCTACCTAAATATGACTGACCCGTATGTTAATAGTCTACGAATCCCACCGAGGGAATCAGGCCATGTGTAATCCTCCTTACATAAGGATTTTTGGCTTTTTTGTTATAATGCAACCGAACCCTATGCGGGCTGCCTACGTATCCCACCACGGGAATCAGGTCAGCGTAGTTCGTATGATTGTTAAAGGAAAGGTTGCAAACTAGGCTATCTAACCTAATGTCGCCCTTGATTTCTTCTTGACTGATAGCTTTCACGCTTGTGTCATTGTCTATCGGCTATTTCAATTTCTTCCAAGTGAAATCTTGTCTTGTCCTCTAGTTTTCTTTGTTACTCTCTCGAAACGTATGTTGTCTATTCGTTCATTTTATGTCACAATCATAGAGTTGGCAGATTTGATAAATAAAGTAGAAAATAACAATAATAGACAATTAAGGAAAATCAGAAATGCATTCATAGATTTTGCAATTAAGTTTCCAAAAGATGAGGCAAAGCAATAAAAGTTTTGGGGCACGATTTAAGCCTCAATTTTAAAATCGTGCTATCTCAAAAAAAAAGTTCACTACATGTCAATCTACCAAGACTCCCGGCGAACCAGGGTAAGAGTCCAATTCTTCAAAGTCTCTCCTGGTTCGACACTCCGGATGGTCGGTGTCTCGGTGTCTCGGTGTCGCGAGTAGTTGTAACAACAATCTCTATTGGTGCTTGTTTATGGATTGTTCCCACGGGAGCAACAAAAGTTGATGACATAATCTTTTCCAACTTTCCAATTGGCATAATGGCTTCTTTCGAATTCCCGTCTTCCTCGACAGTTATCATGTTCACGTTGGCATTTTCGTGAGTAGACAAAGGGTTTTTGTCCACATTGGGCCTAGCTCCGGTGAGCTGGATTGCTCCTTCTTTAATCAGGGCTTCGATTTTTTTTTTGAGCCCGTAGCAATCCTCAGTGTCATGCCCAGCAACTCCAGAATGGTATGCACAACATTTGGAACCATCAAACCATCTTGGAATAGGATCAGGAATTTTCCCTTCAATCGGTTGTATCACGCCTGCTGCTTTCATTCTTTCGAACAATTGAGCCAAGGGTTCAGCGAACCGAGTGTAATTACGGGTGTTTTTTATATCAGGGTTTGGACGGGTTCTGGGTGTAGCATGTGGTCGATTTTGGTAAGCTGGAGCTTGAACGGGTTGATATGGACGTGGGTTTTGATGTGGAGGTGCTCGGGGTTGGTAGTAGTTTGCTTGAGCGTTGTAGACAGGGTAAGGAGATAGTGGAGCTTGGTAGGGTTCAGCATAGTGGTAAGGGTAGAAAGGTTGTTGTGGGTAGTTAAAGTATGTAACGGCTTGGCTTGGCTTATGTCCTTGGACATTCAGGATTGCTGCGACATCTTCTTTCTTCTTTTTAACCCCGCAGATAGAACCGGATTGAATGGCTTTGTTTACAGCTTGCAAAGCAGTAAGATCCTGATTTGATTCCTTCTTCTAAAGCTTCTCCCATTTTGACAACTTCTGTGAATTTCTGCCCCATCATGCCTATCATTTTCTCATAAAATATGCCAGCTTGGCATTCAATGAAGGTAGCAGTCATTTCTCTATCGTTCATCGGGGGTTGAACCCTGGTTGCTTCTGACCTCCAACGCAGCGCATATTCGCGGAACGACTCAGTTGACTTCTTAGTTAACTTGGTCATGTAGACTCTATCCGGTGTGATATCGGTGTTAAAACTGAATCTGTCCATAAAGTCTTGTGCCATATCGCTCCAACCACGCCATTTACGGACGTCTTGTTGTGTATACCAAGTAAGAGCTTCACCAGATAAGCTTCTTATGAACAACTTCATTCTTATGTTCTGATCTCTACCTACTCCGACCAGTTTGTCACAATAAGCCCTTAAGTGTGTATGAGGGTCGCTTGTCCCATTGAATGTATCAAATTTTGGCGGCTTGTAGCCTATGGGCAAATCGACGTCAGGCTGGACACACAGATCTTCGTATTCTACACTCTTACTTCCCCTAGCAACTTGAAGGTTTCTCATTGCTTCTTTGAGACTGTGGATCTCTTTTAACAACATATCATCTGCCCTCGCTTTTGCCTCTTTTTCCATTTCCTCGTATTGATCTACCTCAGGCTGGAACCTGACTGTTACTGGGTTGGTGAAGGCTTGTGTTTCCGCTGCATATACCTGAGGAACATATTGTGCGTTGGGAGTGACAAAATGTGCCCCTTGTATATGCTGGGTTGGATACGTTTGGACGGGGGGAGTGTTTTGGACTGGATGTGGTGTATTGTAGGTGGTATTTGTAGGTAGTTGGTTTGGTGGGTTTGGAAGAGTAGTTGTAGGTGGTGGATTAGTGTTTATGGGCAAAGGGACATAAGGAGTGTGGACTAGTGATTGATTTGGTGGGTTGACATGTGGTGGATTAGGAGTAGCGTAGGTGGTGTAGGTGGGTGGTTGGTTTTGTGGAGGAGTATAGACGTATGATGGATTTGGTGGATTTGCGAAGGTGATTGGAGGAAAGTTGTTGTTGGTGGGTGCATTATTTTATGGAGGAAAGTGTTCAGGAATTGGAGATTCAAGTGATGGAAAACGAAGTGGGTTTGGTGCGACAGTTCTGGGTTCAGGAGGTGGACTTTGGAGTGTAACAGACAAATTGGTCAGGTCCCTAACCCGAGTCAGTTCTCCACGTAGGTCCTCGATCTCTTGAGTCAAGCGAGCGATATGTTCATCATGTTGAATAGTATTTCTATGTTCGGAAGTCTCGGGGGGGGGGGGGGGGGGTCACTAAAGATCACAATGTTTTCCAAACCCGTTGAAATAGGTGCGGCTGGATCAGACATAATAATTTCCTTTCCCTGAACAACCCAACTACGTCGAGGTAATGATGACGTCTTTGACCTTGTGAGGTAGGGGTGGTCGGCCAGATCGAGTGTCAACACGAATCAACTCTTTTGGGAATAAAGAAAAGAAACATAAAAAATGCAAATGATATCAGTCTCATTAACACATCTAGGTAAAATCATGATCACGTAGAGTCAAGTAGGTCATGTAGGAAATAAAGTCAAACAAGTTGTCAAGCAAATGTAAACGAGTATATCAAACAATAACGCGTCCTAATATGCATGTGACCTCTTTGTGCCAGAGGTAGGCCTAACGTTTGTTTGGAGGGTAAAGTGTGTCATAATATGTCACGACCCAACTAGGGCCGCGACGGGTACCCGATACTTGTACCGAGCACCCCTTATCTATCATCTTACCTCTATTACTCAGCGGGCCGTATGAACTATACCATATAAATTTTTTTTGTTACTAAACATTAACATTGGTAGCATACTTATAAACATAGGCTAATAAGCTTTACTAGCACATTATACAGCGACGAGGACCATCAAAAGTACAAAACATCTAACTGTACATATCTGTCTACGAGCCTCTAAACATAGTACACATATACGTAAGAAGGGCCGAGTACTGCTGTGCCCGAATATATACACAAAATAGTACCAAGGGACTGAGGCTCCGGGACAACTGGAGCGCTGCCAATTTCTTCTGATAGAGCTCCTAGGAACCAGATCCGCCTACCTGCTGACCTGCGCGGCATGAAACGCTGCGTCCACAAGAAGGGACGTCAGTACGAATAGTGTACCGAGTATGTAAGGCATGGAAGGTAATACAAACAGAACATAGAGTATGATTATCAATATCATAGGGTCATAGGACATATAATGAGACGAGAAAGTAACCTGTACATCGGAATACCTTTTTCAGGCCGGATACCATGCATGCTTGTCCGTCTTTTGAAAACATTTCTTTTTCATATTCATAGAAAGTAGAGCTTATTTCACATCGTATCATGTCATAGCATATCATAGTAATATCATAGCACCGAACAATGTCGGCTCGCCCACATTGCGCCGAAATACATCGGCTCGTCCATATATCCCGCGTCCGGGATGATAAGCCAGCTGACCAGGTGGCAATGAAACATGTTTCCCTTCCCATCCCCATGTATCCCTTCCCCCCACCCCATGTACATATTCATATTTCATATACATATGTCATATAAGCATGCAGAAGAGCCCAAAAAAAATCATGTAGCCATCGGAGTGACGTAAGGTCGGTGACCTCCGATTACATTATGGGACAATCGTGATCGCTTTGTCTCACCTTGAAGGAACGAGTATTTTAAGGCGAGACTACCAACGGAGAATAGTGTTAAAAGAAACATAGAATGAAATCATGGATGTCATAGAAATCAATGCATCTGCTTTAGAACCTTTAGAGAATGGTATCATAACCAAGGAATAGAATTAAAACCAAGAACTAATTTGATACTTTCATATTCATATTGGGTCCTTAGCTTAAGACTCTTAGTCATGGAATCATTCTTGTCATACTTATCATAGACGTATTCTCTTCCTTAGCATCATCGTTATCATGGTCGTCATATACATATTTCCATTAGAATGGTACAGTACTTATCGTTTGATAATCGGAACAAGGATCAAAAGTTTCCTTTGGATTTTGCTTCAAAATAAGTCGAACGGAACAATAAGGAAAATCCGGGAACAATGGGCCCACCTCGGGTCAAATGAGGCGGCGTACCAAGTTTACGTGCATTACTTTTCATGACGTCACTTGTGAGGGTTTTAGGGTAGTCGGGTCCTATTTATGCAAGTTCTAGATGTTTAGGAAGTTTTTCCAACATTTCACACAATTCCTAGTTCAATCCTACTGAATGAAAAAGGGGAAACTTTAGGTGCGGATTCCGGGGAATAGAGTTGTCCCCGAGGTTCATATCCAACCTAGTATGGCTAAGACATGCCAAGAAAGAAAGAGTAAAACCTTACATACCTCTTTCCGCTCCTTATGGTATTCCAAATTCAAGTTGCAAATCCGCCACAATCTACAAATTGGTCATATTTACCAAACTTTGGTTAGAGTACTTAGTATTGGAATCTTAAGATAATACTTGGCTACCGAAATTTCGGCAGCACTTCCCCTGTAAATACACCATTCCCACAATTCAACGTAACCAATTTTTAATCAACAACAATCCGGGAATTCAACCCGGCCAAACCATCAACATAATGTCAACAACCATACTAACAATTTCAATAACCAACCCAAGATACATTCTAACACTTCAATTCACATACTACTTCCTTCAAGACTTTCCAACTCCAATAAAAACAATAACAACCTTATAATATATATTCCAACAACACCATACTAATATCATTGTTTTCCATACATGTAAGAACATATTACTCAATTTACATAACTTCAACCACAAGTCTCCAACTTCTACCATTTCACTAAGATTATTAAGCCTTTATTAGCGATATGAAATCCACACAACAACAACCAATATACTAAATAAAATTAACTCATTTTCCTCCACATCACACTACAACTACACGACCAACATCAAGCATACACAACTACAATCCCTCCAAAATCATTCAACTTCCATTATTAACATAACATTCACAACAATAACAACCAAACACTAAATAAAATAATTAGCACATGATTTCTACACACCCATATACACATACACGGCCACCACCCCCACTTCCATATTTCTCATGAATTTCACTCATTTTTGCATACAACAACATGCAAAAATATCCATATCATGTAAAGAGAATGAATTCTTACCTCCTTCTTTGATTCTCCAACTTGCTTGAATTTCCAACTTATGAATATATGTTTTTCTTGCTCCAATGAATACTCCACCTTGCTAAGGGCCCTTCAAGGGATTGTTTGGCTAGAAGAGGATAATTTTTGGATGAGAATTTCCCAAGGTTCTTGCTTGTGGAAGCTTGGCCGAATGGCCCTTGGAGTTTATCTCCTTCTTTTCTTTTCCTTCAATTTCTTGAAAATTCTAGAGAGTTATGTGGACAAGTAGAAGACTTGATCTTCTATTTAAGCACATGGATTTTAATTCAACATGGGCCTAGCCCATGCCCATGGCCGGTTGGGCCTCTTTATTTTAAAAAATATTCAAGCCCAAATCCATTTTTCATGACAAGTTGCAATTCACAAAACTATTCTCCGAAATTCCAATTTTACCCCTAGACTCTTTTAATAATTCCGCTTCTAAATTCTTCATAAGCAACTCATATGCCAACCAAAACAAAAATAAAGCCTTGTTTGTTGTCTTCCCGCGATTGTCTTGAATTTTCCGATTGCACAAAAATGCGGGATATAACATAATACGTCATCTCATTGCTTTTGATTAATTAAACAAAGTCTATTTCCTCAAAAATAAAGTACAAAAGTAATGTAATGTCAAATGAGTACAACATAAAGTGTTTCCTAATCTAAGTAAAGTAAATGCAATTTCCTATGTCTAACTTCTAGCTCCATTTTGTGATGTCCTTGATTCTCGTCATTTGTTGCACTCCAATGCGAATCCATACCTGTCATAGAAGCGTTAGTCATCCCCTCCCTCCTAAAGTTAAATTAATTAGAGAAAATAGTCAATATTTAGGCACAGTTATCCTTCAAACATGCACATAAAGTATGATTAGTGTCACTTGGGGTCGTGAACCCACTTGGACGTTTGGGTAAAGTCATCTAATGGGCTTAATACACCAAGGGTATTAAACCTCCTAGGTCATGAAATGTATGCTCTTAATAAAGGGTGTTGGTTTAGCTCTATCCTAGGTTGACTAAGAGCGGGTTTACTAGACGCAAGGTTCTCGAGCGGACAACTCGAGTGAGAAGGCTACGCGGTCACACGAAAAATCCGGACACCCCTCGCATATGCCAACTTTCCTAAAATTTGGGATTTTGAAAGAAATTTGCAGGTGCGCAAAACACACCTCGCGTGTACGTGTGATAGTGTGAATTTCCAAATGTGGAGAAAAGTGATACAGAATGACAGTTTATATCAAAACAGTAACACATAAACAGTTTATATCAAAAAAAGAATTAATAGCATGTAAAAATAGTTAACAACAAATAAAGTAATTCAGACAAGCACACAAAACCTAATTAAACTAAGTCCGTTATGGTTAGAACCTTATTACGTCCCCAGCAGAGTCGCCAAGCTGTTATACCCTATTTTAACCGGAGTCAAAATAGTTTACAACATCCCAGTAATTCCGGGGTTAATTAAAGTTAAGAGTCGCCACCTAATTATTTATGGTGAATTAGGACACCTAAAGTTCATTAAAGTAGTTGTCTAAAGTTAACTCCGTTTTAAGGTCTACGAAACTTAAGATACTAGGTAAGGGTTCAACTAATCTAGAGGGAAGGTCTTAGGCATCCTCTAAGATTCATTAACAATGGTTAACCGACCGGACTTATAATTAATTAGGCTAAATGTAAATGTAATATTATAGAAAAGAAAATAGTTTTGTAAGTATTGCTAAAGTTATAGATAGATATGTAAGAATGCTATTAAAATAGGGCTTGTAGAAAATAATGATTTGCATAAAAAGGGCTTCTAATTTAATAATTAGTACAATATATACTATGATAATTAGTGATTAATATGTAGAAAATAAAGGACTTGATACAGTAAAAAAAATCCGAAAATAAAATGATGACGAGTTATGAAAATTAGTAATGTTGACAGTAAAATAGTGAAGATGAAAGTAACGATATTAACAGTAATAGCAAATAAAATAATAGTGAAAATAAAGTGTTTAGCTCGTTAATAAATTTAGAAGCTCCAGGAAATAAATTGAAATAAAGGAGGGAAAACAATTGGGTGTCAACAACAGCTTGATCACCTTCACATATGAGTCTTCAATGGCCTCCAAAGGCTCAATCTCTATCATCAACGAGTGTGTAGTATGAAGAAACACACTTGAGACCTCTTGAAGCACCTCAAATATGTTGGATGTGCTCCATGTAACATCATTGGTTTAAGGACGAGCTACACCATGAGTCCTAGCCCTTATAATCACTCCCGAGCCATCCAGGGTTGTATCACTAAGGCGCTGCTATACTGAATGGATGTTGGGCCTAACTCAACTCCAAAATCTAGCACAAAGGTAGGAGGATTGCCCAAGCCATATAAGG
Source organism: Lycium barbarum (assembly GCF_019175385.1). Lineage (NCBI taxonomy): Eukaryota > Viridiplantae > Streptophyta > Magnoliopsida > Solanales > Solanaceae > Lycium > Lycium barbarum. The sequence goes on along the minus strand of NC_083345.1, from coordinate 20,618,030 downwards.
AGACCAAATACCACTTATCTCACTGATGTGGGAGAACTCAACACCCCCTCACATGCCCAAGAGTAGACATTTGGAGCATGGGTAATATAAGACAGGGGACCCAACATTGAAAACAATAAATTTGGATGTGCCTGGCTCTGATACCATGTTAAATAAATAGATCTTGCTCCTAATTCAATCACAAAATCTAGCCCAAGAAGGGAGGATTGCCTAAATCCATATAAGGAGACCATCTATCCCTTGAATGGCCTATGTAAGACTATTTCCTACCCTACTTCACACCCTGGACTAGACATCTGGTGCATGGACAATTTATTATGATGGCCTACCATCGATAGAAATGAGAATTGGGATGGGTCCTGCTCTGATTCCATGTAAATAATGGATCTTGGTAACTCAACCCCAAAAGTTAGTGTAAAAGAGGAGAATTACCCAAGCCATATAAGGAGACCAAGGATCATTTATCCAACCGATATGGGAGAGCAATCCATTTCTCCTACTAATCTGGACTGCTAAAAGAACTGTAACGATCCATCCGGTCGTTAATTAATATTTCGCGAACCCATGCCCAATCTAGGTTGAGGGTCGTAAATAATAAGCTCATGATGTGTTTTAGGGATTAAGAGTGGGAAAAATCAATTTCGGGAAGAATTAGAAATTGCGGGCCAGGGAAAAGAAGCGGTCCACGCTGGGCAGTGACCAGTTTTTGGTTATTTAGTTTATTTTTCTCTCCTCTTTCAACAAAAGACTCCCAAAGGTTGCTCCTAGGATTCCATATGAAAGAAAAACCCTTGACACTAAGAAAAGAAACTCTTCTAAATTTCCACCCCACTAATCCCTACGAATATTAACGCTCAAGGATTTGGATGAAGGCAGTGAATACGAGCAATTCGTGGAGATTCGATTAGTTGTGCGTCAACGAGGTAGGTTATGGTTTATTTTAGTTAGACTTTGATTAGCGAATCGTAAATACTTTTAGAGTTGACGGGAGACTGCATGATTAGGTTTTCGGACATGGAGTTTGGATGGACATACTGTTTAATGTGACTAAAATATTGTGTAGATGATAGCTAGGGTAATAATGAGTTATTATTAATAGAAATTATTGTTATCACTGAGGGTTACTTCGTGTTTAATTTATGCAGCCGTAGAAGTGGGTGATTTCCGTCTTTATACCCGATTGTGTTGAAAATTCATATGGTTGTTTTCCTTGAAAATAAGAGATTAGTATTGAAATAACTAAATTAAGTGGATTGGCACTGCGCCAATCAAGGGAAGGATTTATGATATGTTTGATATATTGCATCGTTGCATTGCATTACATGGTTTATGAGGAAATACAAGTAGCAGGCAAGGCTGAGTGTGGGCATTATGTTATCTGGTCTTGTGGCGGTTGAGTTGAATACGTGAAATATATACATGATTTGGATCCGTGTCCGAGGTTCGTTTCGGAGCAGAGGTTTGTGCTCGGGTCCGAGGAGTAAATCCGGAACGAGTGGTACATGGACACCATGGGTCCCCTGCAGGTCACAACTACTGAGCAATGACATCAGATAGCATGTATGTACAGTGTGTTTGGGCCCTTGCATCGCATTTTGCATTTCATTATATCCCATATTTCTATGATATACATGTGTGTACTACTATCGTTGATATTGCATATTCATCTTTATGTTTTCATTGAGAGTTTGTGTGGAGAGGGGATTAATATAAGATAAGTATAGTAGCAGATTGTCAGATAGTGATCCATTTCCCTAGGTGCATCGTATTGTAGTAAGTAAATTGAGTAGGTGAATTAAACGAACATAAAGGGTAGAAGCTAGAGTAGACAATGAGCATGGAGACCGGAGTGAATAATTGGATAGAAGGGAGGGAACGATCGTGAGTATATAGAATGCTCGTAATTCTTGGGAATAAAAGAAGTGAACAGCGAGAGTGGGAAGGTAAGTTATGAGAATGTAACAACCTTTAGTTAGAATCTTGAGGTTTTTTTACTTATCTACTTATCTTATTGACTTTATATTGTGTTGCGTGAACTAATCTTAGTCGACCTATAAGCTTACCAGTACGTATGGTGTACTGATACTACTCTTGCTACGCCCTTTTGGGTGTAGGCTTGTTGCAGGTCTTAGTTGAAGTTTCGCTGTGTGGATTTATCAGGCATTTTCCTACAGCCTCGCTCATCTCACTCCAGGCAGAAGCTGTGTCATTTATTTTGTCTCTTTGTACTGTAGGAGCTCTTGTACCTGTCTAGACTAGATCCCGGGAATTTCTTTTAAGATTTAGTGTATTTTGAAACAGTCTGTACGAAGTTTTTACTTTAATTTTGTAATTTTTAAAGATGGTTGTCGTAGTGGTTTTAAATGTTAGGCTTAATGGTAAGGGTTCGCCTACTAGGGTAGTAATATGGTAGGTGTCTGCACGACCCGTGGGTTGGGTCGTGACAAGAACATGGATATATATATCTGGGAGAAATAGATTTCTCATTACTTGTTTTATGTAAGAATATCAACCTGTTTTAATTTGAATATTCTACTAGATTATTAGCACATAGTTAACATAGATGGGTTACTTCTGGAAGCTCAGAAGTTAAGCATATCTGTGTAAAAGTAGTATTAGAATGAATGACCCTTTGAGAAATCTTCGTTTTGCATTTCACCTTTTGTCGAAACTATTTACTTTCGTTCGTGTCATGACTCAAATCGTGCGGGCACCTACTCCATCCCACCTAGTAGGTGAACCCTTCCCTCTATTTAACCATTTTTAGTTATCACATGCGTAAATAAAGTAATGAACGCGATCTCAATGTCATAGATAAATACTAAGTGTGAAAATACAAGTGACACCCCAAGGATTTGGTCTATATCAGTACAAGAGCTACTACTCAATACACAATTCTAAATCAGTTAATTACAAATGTCTGAATATTGTCATACAAGACTCATAACATGATATAAAATACTGTCTGAAAAGTAAAAGACAAATTCAATGAGGAATGAAAACTCAGGCTGCAGATCTGGAAGTGGCTCACCCTAAGTCTCCAATAAAACTACCTCGGGAATCACTCACGAGGGCCTGTCGTGAATCCTGTCTCAAACTCTACACCCCGAAAAAAGAGTGTAGCAAGGTAGCATCAGTACAAACAACACGTACTGAGTAAGCATCATAAGACGACTAAAGTTAGATCACGCATATAAGCATAAAATCAACAAGATAAGCAGATAGGCACATAATAATCACTCAAGTTACAGAATATCACCAAAAAAATCATAGCATAAGGTGAAGCTTCTAAACCACCAGTCTTTCAAGTCTTAATAACTCTCGAACTAACACAATACCATCACAACAAAATCAATAGATAATAACATATGGAATGCAATGAATGTATGTGGTGGAATGAAATGCAGTGGTCAATGCAAGTAACTTGTACACATATACTAAAGGCATTATTCGCACAATAGTCATGACCCGCAGGGGACCCATGGTGTGCATGTACCATCCGTCCGGAAAGGGCCTCGGACCCGGATTCACATACCCTCCATTACGGGAAGAGCCTCGGACCCGGATTCACACACCTTCCGTTCCGGTAAGAGCCTCGGACCCGGAGCCATATACTATAATTACCTCAAATGCATCACGGTTCATTTCATAATCATCTTAAGACTTTCATCAACCATACTATGAATGAATGAATAAACACAAACATGGTAAATCAATGAAACCATATGCCTATAAAAGTACGAAATCACAATTACATATCACTTTCACAAATATCACAATATCAGGGAATTGTATCAACTACAATTTTCATATCACAAGCCAACTCACTTTCATAAGATATCAACAATAAGAGAAATGTGTCAACTACCATTTCCATATCACAAGCCAACTCACTTTCACAATATATCAAGAAATCATGGAAATGTAGCAACTATCATTTCCAAACCATAACTATATCAATCCATCCCAAATCGCCACAGTACGAATACAAATACATCATCGCAATGCGTAAATAACGGCGACAAGCCCACATAATCAGAAGTCATACCAACCTAGGTACTATCCAACTCAACATCGTGTCCGAAGACCTAATCAGGCTCTCTCCCATCAATTCGACACAAATATACATTTCGCTAATTAAAGTCTAACTAAGGTAAGTCGTAACCAACCTCGATGCCGAACATGTGCCACGAACTAATCCATTTGAACCTTGCCTTTTTTCTTCGAGAGACTCGGAACGATTAACGTCTATCAAGTACGAATTCTACGTTAGAATATGAATCTAAGGATACCCATAATGCCATAGTTTCACCCAGAACTCAAAAATGGACCTAAAATAGTCAAATCCGAGCCGCAAGGGCATAATTGTAGTTTCATTGAATATCGGGTTCAATATAGTCAAAACAATACTCTACTAGTCTAGACGAGTCCAATGATACCCATATTGCTATACTTTAATTCGAAATCCAAAACGAAACCAAAAAAGTAACCTCGAGCCCATAAGGGCAAAACTGGAAGTTTATTTCAAAATTAGTTTACCCATAGCTTAATTAGTCTAGATACAGAAAATCCACTAAAAAAATCCATCATCTTGACCTTCAAAACCATGACTTACCATTTTTCAACTTTTGGGTTCAAAACCCCAATATTCCCCAATTAAACTCGGATAAAATCGATAATCAATGAAAATAAATTTGAGGAAACTTCAAAATAAAGGTTAGATACTTATCCCCCCCAAATTGAGACGAGGACTATGCCGCGAAAATCACCTCAGACGGAGCTATAGAACTCAAGTTATGCTCAAAATACGAAATGGACGCAATTTAATTTTTAATACACAAATATTTTCACCATGGTGGGCCCATGGAACTTCGAGGTCCGCCACGGCGACCCACCAGATACAGCAACAATTGTCCGCACTAAAATGATCATAACTCCCTCATACGAAGGCAAAATGCGATGATTTTTTGCTATGGCTTCGTAATTATGATACAGATCTAATGGTTCAATCAAAACACAATACAAAGGTCGTTTGATCAATATAGTATCCTTTATGGCAAAAGAAACTACGGCAGAACATCGAATATTAGCGCGACACAACCCAAACCCATCCGAAACTCATCGGAATCTCACAAAAACTTGCGGACAAGTCCAAAATCATCATACGAACTTGTTGGAACTTTCTAAACATCGACACGGGGTCATCTTGGCCTGATGTTGACCGTGGTCAACTCTAATTCTTTAACTTAACTAGTTTATCCACCAAAGACTCAAATCACACCCGAAACCTTCGGGAACCAAACCAATGACTTCACTAAGTCATAAATCACATTCCAGACCTAATGAAACTGTCGGAATTCGATTACAAGCACGTTTACCCAAAAGTCAACTATTGGTCATAGGTTTTTCACTTTAAGGCTCTCGATTCCATAAATCCTACTAGAACTCGCCTGATGACCTCGGAAACCATATCGCCCATCCCCACAAGTCAAAATCATACTAACGGAACTCAAGAAAGGGTCAATGAGGGTAAATGGGTCAAAAGTCCAATAATGATCAAAGGGGTCGTTACAGTTCGTCTCTCATAGATTTTTAGATTTCATCTGCAAGGGTAGCGGAATTGGTTGAGCAGGTGAGTTCCCCATTGGGGTCTCAAGTATGAAACATCATGCTTTTTCTCGATCGAGCTCGTCGCACGGGGCTTGCCTAATGCAACCTATATCTCTTATGTAGTTCACATGATATATCTTTTGCACTACCCTTCGAAACCCGCTAGATGTTTTCTCAGTCGAGCTCGTCGCACGTAGCTTGCTTAATGCGGTTCACATTTTTTGTGTGATTCACGGGCTATTACATTAGAGCGAAATTTACCTTGTGTGCACCCGAAGAATAGTGATTGCAGGTTTCCTCGTAAAAACAAAAAACATAGATGGTTTCAGTTTCATCCGCCAATATAATTAAAGTTGATCTAATTCTAAGTAGACCTAATCTAATTCGAAGTAGACCTGAGCTAGTTTGATATACACAGCCACAGACGTCCTTGTAATTACGCGGTTAGTTACTGGGCACAATATGGTCTTGTAGTTTGTTAATAAAAATAAACGTGACAATTAAAACCTGAAGACAATTATTATGTCACACTTACTATGATCAATGCTCCAATGAGAAACTAGTTACGTGTACAGTCTACTAATTGAAACCTTCCCTACATCATATAGGTAAAGACTTTAGATCTCACCTAAGTCCTCCGTTCCATCATTTCTTCCTTACCCACATTTTCCAGCCTACCCTTCCCTAAAAATAGGAAAAAGTAAATATCCCATGACCCATCCCACTAGTACACCAATAACAGCATATAGATAAAATTTATAAAAAGGAAAAAATAAACTCAAAATAAGGGAAAGGGTAGGGTCACGCTGTTGGGGGGGGGGGGGGGGGGTTCGTTTCCACATCTCCACAATTTTGGAGTCTAAAGTGACATGAGTGCTAATTGTTTTTAAAAAGGAATCTAATTAGTTACTTCCCTTGTTACCCAACATATTATTGAAAAACTAATAATATTTAAATAGCTTAAAATATAATACCATTTTGAATTTGGGTAAAACCGTGAAACCAATTTTAAGTAGCAACAAGTTTTCGGACATTTTCATGATGGATGTAACTTTTAACTTGATGATTAGGAATTTGATTATTTGGCATTTAACTTTAAACGAGTAAAGTATTATGTAAGATACTAAGACTTATTCGGTAATCACTAGATCTAGTTTTTACTCTTTTTTCACAATTTTCTTTTAAATTTGAAATTTGAAATTTGAAATTTAAATTAAATCGCAATCATGAATGCAACTGCTATGCTTAAAATACTAAATGAGTAAAGTAGTGTATTAGATGCTAAGACTTATTCAATAATCACTATTCCAAATTTTACTTCTTTTTTCATAGTATTCTTTTAAATTTTTAATTTAAATTACGTACTCTTTTGGCCCATGGGCTAGCCTCGGTCAGCCTTAAGGCCAATGGGCTGACTTGGGCTGAGCTTATAAGTCTTAGTTTTAAATGAGCTTAGAAAATCTAATGCAACCCTACCCAATAGCGGTCTGGGCTCAAAGGTCAGACCCATTTTGATAGCTCTACGTGCAGATTTAAGCAACGAGACATATGTTGATTTACAAGAATGGCCTTAGAGGTGAGTGGTCTTGAATCTTTGACCTTGCTTGCTTCATGGATAAAATTTCAAGGTCAATATTTTTTACCTTTTGACCTTGTAAGTTTGCATATGAACAAGCGGAGGTCAAATGTTCAAGACCACTAATTTCCAAGGTCTTTCTAATTTCCTGCATGTTTTTAAGATGGGACGTTAATAGACTCAGATCTAGAACCCGGCATATTTGTGGGCAATTGGCACTATTGCCCCTATTTTTGGGTGGTCTTTAATTTTTGTCCCTCAAATGACTAGTCTTTTAATTTTCATTAAATGAAAAGTAGGGATAACAATTAAAGACTACCAATTTGAGGAGCAAAATTTAAAGACCAGTCCATATGAAGGCCAATCCGCCCAATTTGTTGGGCCATATTTGCAACCTTTGGGCCTTCACCAGAAGTGGTCCAAGGGCGCTTATTACTACTTACACAATTGAACATGTGTCATTTGCACTTTTGTCCTATTTTGTGCTGATCTTTAATTTTTAGCCCTCAATACAAATAATGTTTTTGTGGAACATAAGTTTATATTTTCGTATTATAATATTATACAAGTTATACTGAATCCCTTAAAAAAAATTATTCCCCACGGGACATAACTTTGATTTTAAAAGGAAAAATTAAAGACCAAACAATTTGAAGGGACAAAAATTAAAGACCAGCCCATTTGAAGGTCAAACCGTCCAATTTCTTCACTTTTTTTCCCGCGGATTTCCCTTCATTTGGGGTGATCTTTAATTTTTGCTCTTCAAATTGGTGGTCTTTAAGTTTTGTCCCTCAAATTGGTGGTCTTTAACTTTTGCAAAGGTAGAGAAAAATAATTAAAGATCACCAATTTGAGGGACAAAAATTAAAGACCACCCCCAGCGAAGGCCAATCCTGCTAATTGCTCATTTCTTCATTGAACAATTCTAGACAGGCTGGGCTTTCAGTGACAGATTGTTAGGAATCCAGTTCACATTTTCTTTCCATTTTCCATTATAAAATAGGAAAACTTACACAAATACAGGATTTAAATATGCAATTTTCAAAAGTTACAACTACTTTAAAAAAATTACATTAATACAATTTATTCTAAGTTTTTAACTTTAATATACTATCTTTCATATCCCTAAAATATATCTCCTAATTAAGTACACAATAAAATCTAATTTTCTCACTTGAAAACTTACCTTATCACTCAAAAGGTTGCTCTAATCTTCAATTTCATGCCTCTGTCCTTCCATATCCATCTCCTCAAACTCTTGGAAATACAATTTCTCAAACTTTGCTTTTATATACAGAGTCAAAGTCTTATGATCTGCACTACTTAGTATTTCGTATTTGTGGTTTTTTACTTAAGCTTTTCAATTTTTTATTTTATTTCTAAGCGTGTCTTATCACTTTTTCACACTATTTTTGTATATGGTATATTCAAATTGGCAGGTGTAATTGAAAAGATGATAATAAAATATTTAGTGGATATAACAGTAATAATTAGTATATATATATAATATAATAATATCATGTATATGGTATATTCAAATTGGTAAGCGTAATTGAAAAGATGGTAAAAGCATATTTGTGGGTATAATAGTAGGAATTAGTATATTTAAGTTTATATATTATATAAAGTATATACTATATAGTATAATAGTACCTTCTGTATATTATATATGTAGTACACAATATTACAATATAACTAATAGAAGATAGAGTATTAGAGCAAAATTTTCAATTAATGGAGTGTTTCTAGGGTTAGAGATAATGTTTCCTTATTGATAGGTAGGAAAGGAGAATTTGTAGGGACATAGTACTAAAATAAAGGAAAAAATATAGCCTATCAAATTTAATTACCTTATTTATATGAAAATTACCATATCTAAAGATTTTCTCCTTTACTCATTTATAAGGTATATATTGTAGATTCTGTAAATTAGAAAATAATTGTAGATTATATAATTTAATACGTATTTGCTAGTAATTGTGTAAGTTCCCCTATAAAATATCCTTTCGTAAACCGCCCTGATGAGTTCTTAGTTAGCTTTGGGACGATATTTGATGAAGTTGAGAAAGGGCTGTAGGCATACGAATTTTGTGGAATTAATCCATATTAAATTTGGATAAAATTTTAAGTTAAAGAAATATCAAATCCAAATCAGATCAAATCATTTAAATTCAAGACATGGATTTAAAGTAAAGTCCAATTTCATTTGGGCTGGTCCATTGAGGTGGTCTTGAAATAATGAGCCCGCTCTATTAGCGCAAGGTCGATGTCACGTGTCAAATGACGTGGTGCGTCAAGTCAAGTCAACGACCAATAAAATCGCGCCACGTGCATAAGTGACGTAGCATGCCAAGTTAATATAATAACCAACCAAATGTCGTCAATTGTTCAAATGATATAGTTCAACCAATCATATACATACCCTAGCTCTCCCTTGTAACTATAAATAGAGATCTTCATAAAGCCAAAGGGGATAAAGAAAAATACATAGAGAAGCTCTCATCTCCAAAGGTGATCCGCAAGTCTTCCGTATACGAAGAAGTCTTCATCTCCAAGTGGTGAGCCGCAAGTTTCCATACCTGCACGTTTGTGATTAAAGTTTGGCTCCGCATTCGTGGTGAAATTACAACAACAAGTAATCCGTCGATTCAAGAACAAGCAAAACCTTTGATTGATGGTCGTGAGGGGAAGAATCAGAAGATTACATCTTTTCATTTAAGATTTCATAAAGATTGTAACCCCCATACAAATCTCTGAAATAAAATATTATTACTTATAGCTAATTTTCTTGTCTTGATTATTATTTTTCAGGAATGAAAAGTCAGTTGTTACAAGGGCCTATGGAAGTTTTTTATTTAAACATGAATTTCATTTGATAAAAGATATTGAAAATTTGTGAGTGAAAATTATTTACACTTGAAATGCTCCTCTAAGAAGTTTTTAATATTTAGTATTTCAAATATTGAAATTCTGTCTATGAAGATACTGATGGTTAAACCTATATTTGCACAAACATTTTTTTTTTATAGCACACATTTGCAGACTCATTGGCTGTTTTTTTTTTTTTTTTAATCAATTATGCCCATCCGGGCTTTTTATTAATATGCCAGAAAGAAACGAGGTTCATTGAGCCCAACCCAAAAACGGGTCAGGCCCAAAATTGAAAATACAGTAAAAAATGAAAACACCCAAAAAATTACATTTACCCTAATTGTAACAATTGCCCTCTATTCGCGGTGACTTTTCTCCCTCTCTTCATCCCCGTATCTCTCTTTATCTTTTCCGTCGGTGGTGTGAAGATGATGAAGAGGACCAAGTGATGTTGCTTTGATGGTTCATTTCTGATTCGCACCTCCAGGCGTGAAGTGTTTTTCAATTTCTCTGGTCAAGAAGTCCAGGTAACGCTTCCAATTCAGAAATTCTGTTTATTTTGCCCAAGATCTACCTGATATTGCTGTCATTGTTGTTCTTTACAGCGTTCCACTTTATTGTTGATTCGTCGATTCCAGGTGAGTAGTCTCCTGAAGCAGATCTGAAGCTGGTTTTTCTCCTCGTCTTCTTTCTTTTTCTGGTAATTGTTCTGAATCCTTTTGTTCTATTGTTGTTTGTTGTTCCATTAGTTGTATGTTGTTAAAGCTGAATTAATCCCCCTCTTTGTATGTTGGGTCGTTGGATACGAGTTGAGGATTCGACTTGATTTCTATGCTCGCTGAAACAGCTGTTGAGTTTCCGTTAGCTGATGGTGTTGAACTTCATATCCCTGTAATCTTTGTAGAAACTATTTGTTTCCCTCCTTGATTTGTTCTATGCATTCGTAACATGTAGTGAATCTCCTTCTAGCCATGGCTTATACTTGTACAGATTTGATTTCTGCCCACTTGAATGAGCATTATAAGATGCTAATACCACAAATAAGGCATCCATCACATCAGTTTGGTATAGGTCACGACTTAGATATTGATTGTGTATTCTCCCTCTCTGTTGTACTTGCTGCATGTGAAATGAAAAATATTTGCCTTTTATCTGTATGCCTGTCCTATGTTGTGACCTTTCTGATTTTTGTGGCCTTTTGTGTTTGTATTGCTGTGCAGTAAATGAACTGTGTTGATAAAATGTAGTCCACAGCAGTTGCCTCCTTTTCTGTATTGTTTTGTCCTGTAAAAATAAACAAAACAGTTAGTTAAGAAAAAAGCCTCATTCTCTCCTCCAGGATTTGAAAGACATGTTCTCCTAGTGTCCATTCTCCTTTTTGGTCCATCCCCTTCAGCATCTCCTAATTCTTAGATAGGGAATTTGACTCTTATCACTATTTAGGATCTTTCTCATCTGCACATTCAACTCCTCAAACAAGTAGCACTGCAAAGGACCTTCATCTAGAGCATAGTTGGCTAAAGCATCAGCCAACTTATTTGCTTCCCTTAAGACATGATTGAATAAGACATTCAAATCCCTCTTATATTCCTCAACCTCTTCCACCCAACCTGCAATATTCCATGGAGGTTTCCATTCTTCAAACAAAATTCTCTGAATAGTTTTAGAATCTGTCTGAAAAAATGATGTTCTGATGCCCCTGTTGCTTAAAATACTTCAAAGCTTCCAACAGAGCCAAAATTTCTGCTTCTATATTTGTGGCATAACCAATTTCCTCAGCTTGTGCATATATTAAATTCCCTTCAGCATCTCTCAAACAAAAACCACAGGCACTCCTCCCTGGGTTACCTCTAGAAGCACCATCTGTGTTGCAAGCACACCACCCAAATGGAGGTAACTTCCATCTAACTTGTGTTACCTTCACTCTTGCCTTGCCTCCCTCTAACATTTGAACCAGTTCCTTCCATCCAGTAGGAATATTTCTAATAGAAGGATTCCTGTATAAAACTAGTCTTTGGATAGAGATTAAGACTAGATAGATGACTGAACTGTTAACCTTCTTATGGCCATGTTTAATACCATTTCTTGTCTTCCAAAGTTCCCACATTATAATTGATGGCACTGCAGCGTATATCTGTTTCAATCTGCTAGTTACTGGTGCCTTCCACCAGTTCACAATTAATTGTTGCAGCTGTATTCCTTCCATGTTTATTCCTGCAGCATTGCAGAAAAAGGACCATGTCTTTTTAGCTGTATCTGATGTTAGAAACAAATGATGTATAATCTCCTCCCTAGGACTTATACAACACCAACACTTAGACACCAAATTGATATTCATCTTCTTTAACACATCATCTGTGGGGATTTTGTATTTCCAGCATCTCCACAGAAAAAAGGAAATTTTAAAAGGCAAACCCTTTATCCACATGAATTTGGAAATGTCCAGTTGTGGTCTCCTTGACCTAATAAAATCCCAACTTGATTTAATTGTAAATTTCCCACTTGTGTCTAGTATCCACCATGGTCTATCATCCTCTCTTTCTTCCCTGGATGGTGTTATATTCTCAATTATATGATCAACTATGTCTTCCGAGAGGACTTCCATCAATTTTCCTCTATTCCACCTCCCCTGTACTACCATTTCTTTGACATTCTGAATTCTCCCATCATAAGTATTCCCTGGATATATATAGTATAAAGCTCCTAATCCAGTCCAATTGTCAAACCAGAACTGTGAATCCCCTTTCCTAACTTGCCACCAAATTTGATGTTCTATTAATTCCCTGGCTTCTAACATTCTTTTCTAGGTCTGTGATCCCTATTTCCATTGTACCACTATAGCATGCTCTTTCCTACAATATTTGTTGGTCATATAGGCACTCCACAAAGTAGGTTTTGTCCTAAAATTCCACCAGAGTTTACAAAACAGTGCCAAAGACACATCATGGAGTGATCTAAAACCTAGGCCTCCCTCTGTAGTTGGAGCACACAAATTATTCCAAGCCACCCAATGTCTGCTCTTACCCCCAATAGTATTGCTCCAAAAAAACTGAGCAAACATCTTGTGCATTTGCCTGATGATCCCAGTAGGAGGGTTAACAGCTGATAACATGTGTATTGGCATGCTTTGCAGCACATGTTTAATAAGAATTGCCCTTCCTCCAAAAGATAACATTCTACCTTTCCATCCTTGTAATCTATTCATGATTTTAATGATCAAAGCATTAAAGAATTCCTTCTTCCTCCTACAATGATAAATAGGGCAGCCCAAATACATAAAAGGGAATTCTTTTCTCTTAATGCCTGTTACAATCTCAACTGTGATACTAATGTCCCCTGGGACATTATTATGCATATAAACAACACTTTTGTCCATATTAATCTTTTGACCGGAAGCCTGCTCATAATTCCTCAAAATTTCCATTATCTTTTGCAAAGATACCACATCTGCTGAAGTAAAGATGATCATGTCATCAGCATAGGCAAGATGGTTTACTTTTGGACTCCATTTAGGCATGCCAAAACCCTTAAACTGAGTATTCTGATGAAGTGCATTCAAACTCCTAGATAAGACCTCAGCTGCTATGATAAATAAAGTGGGGGGAAAGAGGGTCCCCTTGCTTTACTCCTCTAGTAGATTGAAAGAAACCTTGTTGTTGCCCATTTACTAACACAGAATACCAGTTATTATTTACAATTCTATAGACCATGTCTATCACCTTTTCTGAGAATCCCATCTGCCTAAGCACTTTAGTTAAGAACAACCAAGATACCCTGTCATAGGCTTTTGCCATATCCAGCTTTATTATAACATTTGCATCTTTTGTCCTCAGCCTTATATCAGAAACAATTTCTTGAGTCAACAGTATATTCTCCACAATGCTTCTATCTTTAACAAATCCAGATTGATTGAGTGATATAATACTAGATAGTTTGGAAACCAATCTCTCATGAATCAGTCTAGAAAATATTTTGTTCACAAAGTTGCTCAGACTAATTGGTCTCATATCAGAGAAGGTGGTAACCATCTCTTTCTTTGGTAATAAGACCAAATTAGTATGAGTAACAAACTTGGACAGCTCTGCTCTACAAAAGAAAGCCTTCATCATATTAGTAACATCCTCTCCAATGATTTCCCAACAAGCTTGATAAAATACACCAGTAAAACCATCAGGTCCTCCTGCACTCTCACCATTTAGTTGAAAAACCACTGCCTTCACCTCTTCTTTAGTTGGTTCTGCTTCAATTCATAAGTTTTCTTCTTCAAAAATCATCCTGGGAAAATGATTTAAAATATCAAAATCTTTAGGATCTTCTTCCTTTGTAAATTGAGCAGTGTAGAATCTGATGGCTTCAGCAATTATTCCCCCTTCTTCTTCTATCCAGCTCCCATCATCTCCTTGGATTCTTCTAATTTGCATCTGTTTCCTTCTCCCCTGAACATAGGCATGAAATTTTTTTGTATTTCTATCCCCATCCTGAAACCACTGCATCCCAACTTTCTGTTTCCAAAATTCTTCCTCTAGATGTAAATATCTGTGTAATTCTGCCTGTACTTTATGCAATTCCTGTCTGTTATTAGGAGTTGGAAAATTCTGAAATTGAGTTTCCTTCACCTTAATGATCTCTTCAAGAGCTTCAATTTCTTGAAATATATTCCCAAAAGTTGCTTTACTCCATTGTGCCAATGCTGTTTTCACCTTCTTCAATTTATGATGAAAAAGTATGAAAGGATTTGCCAGAAAGTCAGCTGTCCAGTTTTGTTTAATCAACTCTATAAAACCTTCCTGCTTCACCCAAAAATTCAAAAACTTAAAAGGTTTTTTGATGCTTCTATTGTCTCCTGTGTAGGAAATTAACATAGGAGCATGATCTGACCCACTCCTAATCAAATGTTTGATACCTACACTAGAATACTTTGCTTGTAGGAGCAGATTACCCAAGCATCTATCCAATCTCTTAAAAATACAATCATCCCCACTTTGGCCATTCCACCAAGTAAATTTACTGCCACTAAATCCCAAATCTGATATTCCACAATTATGAATACAACCTCTGAAATCTTGAATTTCATTGATGGTTACTGGAAGACCACAAAATTTCTCATCTTCTGAGGTTATTGAATTAAAATCACCCCCAATCATCCAAGGAATATCAACTGAGGTAAATAAATCCTCCAAAGAGTCCCACAACTCCAATCTTTCAGTTTTAGTACTTTTTGCATACACTAATGACACTAGCATATCCTCCTGACTTCCTCTAACCCTTAATTTAATGGTTAAATGCTGCTGATGATCCACCATTATGTAATAGTCAAAAATATCTTCCACAAAATCCCAAATTTTACCAGATATATTAACTAATGCAAGCTCCATTCCAAGTCTCCTTCTATATTCCTCTATCTTGCCTGAATCTTGAAAAGGTTCCATTAATCCTATAAAACCAAAATGGTATTTTTGATTCAGTTTTATCAACCTTGTAAAAGCTTCCATGGTATTAACAGACCTAATATTCCATATAAGAGCATTCATCATGGTTTATTAAGTTTATTAATCTGCCTTCTAGTATAAACTCCACTCCCAGGTGGAACACTTGTCTCCCTTGATGTCTTTTTTCTAGCTTTTCCTCCTCCTTTTTGAAGATACTTTGGTGAAATATCTCCTACCTTAACAGCTGCTTCCAAATTATGCTCTAAAGTATGCACATCTAGGTCTTTGCTTCCCCCTTCAATATTGAGATTTGAAATTGGTCTGTCCTCCCACACTGTTATCTGCCCTGCTACTGTTGTTATGCCTTGTTCATGTTGTACCATGTTAATCTCATGATTTTCCAAATCTTGTAATGCCAAATCTTTGCTTTGATTATCACTCTCCCCTCCCTGCAATATTTGATTTAGATCTGGAGTCTGAAATATGAACATGTTATCATTTGCATCAGATTTTTCCCCTCTACTTGTGGCTGTTGTCTTGCTACTGTTCACATTGGATTGATTTGTATTCTTGTTCTTCTGCTCATCCTCCTGCCCTTGATGACATATTGTTGCAGGGTTTGTTTGACCACTTTTGCTTGGTGTCTGCATTTGGGACTCAACAGGTAAAATATCCTCCACATAATCATTCACTATGTGCTGCTCCCTTGATGTTTGTATGTGTTGGTTGTGGTTTTCATCCCCAGATATGATGTTGTCCCCTTGTGGTTGTTCTGTTTCCTTTGTTTTGTTTTCTATGTTCTTTTCCTGACTTTTGTGACTATATAAGCTCTTCTCAATCCATGTTCTAGTATCTTCATATGGCACCTGTTCATTATTCACCTTGTCATGGTTGTCTGATACCTCTTCCAGTACTGCAAATGCATTGGTATTTACCATGATTCCCTCCTTATTCTTTTGTATTGGACTCACTTCCCCAATTATAATTCCTGATTTATCCTTTTTATATTTGCTTCTTCTTTGCATCCATTCTTGCTTCCCAGTATTGTACCATCCCCTTCTCCCTTGTATGCCTTCTTTATTTGTGTTTCTGTAGAAACAAATTCTGCATTTTCTTTCCTTAATTTATCTCTGAATTGCTTATCCAGTTCAGGATTAAGTACTCTACATTCCTTCTCTTCATGACCTTGGAGTTTGCAGTGTTTGCAATATTTTGGTAAATAGTCATAATTGATCCTTACCCATTTTGATTTTATTATTCCGGATTCATCCTCTTCTGCAATGTTTATCCTCTTTGGTAATGATGCTAATAAATCAACCTCAACTTTGATTTTTGCACAGCTTGGCCTTATTTTATTTGCTGTGGCCAGATCTACAGTTAAAGGTTTCCCAACTGCTGTTGCCATGGAAAACACAGCCTCTTTAGCAAAAAAATTTGGAGGGAGTTCAGGAAGCTTATCCAAGCTACAGCCCTAGAAGTCTCTTCTTTTGGATTGAACCATGGATCCCATATGAGAGGTCTCATTTGGCAGTATCTGTCATGAACTTTTAAATAATATGCCGGGGTAGACATCATTCTCACATAATCTTCCAGAAAATTTAGTCGAATCAGAATATGTCTTTCATCAAGCAATCCTATGATTGGCACTCCTTTAATTCCACATTGACTTGGAATTACCTTCCTAAGTTCTTTTATATCAATGTTGTTATATGAAAACTTACCAATCACTGCATATTGTAATTTCTCCTTCACTATTATCTGTTGTATCTCATTAGATTTCCAAGCAATGAATGGTTCCCCATTGATGTATGTAATTTGCTTTGATGGAATGTCAACTGTAGTTGTTTCCATAATTTCGGGTTTTAACAAGTTTGCATAGGTTTTGTTCTGAATGTTGGGATTTGTATTTTCATTTTGTAAACAAATAGGTTGTGGAATTTGTTTGTTGGTTGTATTCTGGGTTACCGGTGGAGGTTGGCCACCTGTTGATTCGGCCATTCCAGCCAATGCTGGTGGCGGCTAGGGTTTTGGTCTATATTGGATTTAGAGAAAAGTTTAGAGAGAGAAAAGTTTAGAGAGAGAATTTTCTTACTCATTGGCTGCTTCTTAATTCTTGAGGCAACATTTTTCTGGAAAGAAAAGAAAAATTTGCACAAACATTGAAATATGGTTTGAGAGAAAATGTGATTATCTCTTTTGGCAATATTTCAATTGCTACGACGGAAATGTGATAATTTGAAGTTATATATTTTAATACTCATGAAGTTCATGCTAAATTGAAGTTATCTCATCCGTGTTCCCTATTTATAAATACTTGTTTCCCAGATGATGAAATTATCAAAAATTCTTAATATCCTATTGTCAGTTTCTTTCTGGATTAGTATGTGAAAGCAGAATATGACCACCACTACATTTATATGAAAGTCATAAATAATATAACAAGATTGGGTATTATATTCCAATTCCTGCGGAAAGTAGATCACATTCAGATGTGCAAGTTGAACAAATTAAAGAGCAACACATGGCCACTTATCTAGAGTCAACAAGGCTATAGTCAAAAAGGAGAATAATGTGAAAGCTCAATCTTTCTAATATGCTTTTCGCTTTTCCTGAACTTCTACTTTTTTAAAATAACAACTAAGAGCACGTTTGTATAACTGAAAAAAGTGGCTTTTAAATACAAATGTTGAAAGTACTTTTTAAGTGTTAAAGTTATTTTATAAATAAGTAATTACGTGTTTGGATAAAAGTCTTTAAAGATTTTTTAAAAGTAAAGGTAGCATTAAAATTAACAGAAAATAAAAGGGATACAAGGGTAAAGTTGTTGGTCAAACCAAAATGACTTTTAAGGCAAAAAAATAAGTTGGGATTGAGCAGCTTCTTGGTTTTGACTTATTTTAAGCATTTTTTTAACTTATATTAAGTTATTTTTTATTTTATCAAACACCCAAATAAGTTAAAAATGATTTATAAGCTAGTTGATAAATTTATAAGTCAATCCAAACGGGCTCTAGGTGTCAATTCAAGCAAGCTTAAATCATTTAAATGAATTTTCATTGTTTGGGTCAATTTAACTCCTTGTTAGTCCCATATAATAAAAGCTAGTTTATCAAACACTAGTAGTGGCAATTTTGAAATAAAAACTCATATAAGGGGATTGAAGAAGTTCTAGAATGACATAGTTGAGCTTTGAACCTGTGACCTAAAATAACTTTTGATTCTTTCTATCATTTTTTTATATCAAGGAGATTCAACCGTTTATATATTCAAATTATTTTATTTTTATCATATTTCAACAATATGATTTTTCGTTGAAGGGGTACAAATCGCCTTCCTTCTTACTAGCTCCACCCCTGACTAGACGTCGTAAATTTTTTCAGTTTCTATAAGTTTCTGACAAGACTAAAATACTCATAGTTAATATAACATATTAACGTGACTAAATTTTAATTGTAGTGTATAGTCTTCCGACTTCTTTATAATAATCATGATCTTCTATAACAATATTTTACTATAATGATAAAAAAAAAAAATTAAAAACGATTTTCATCTTATGTATATTATATATTCTCCACAACAACATTTAGCTATAGCAACCAAAATTATCCCAACAAACGACGACGTTCTAGAGAGATTTGAGTGTACGTTATTTTTCAACAAATTTAAATTGGGAAAAGGGTCAAATTTACTTTCCAAGTATGGTTTATAGTTTAAATTTGCTCACCGTCAAAGTTTGAGATTAAATTTGCCCTATCCAGTAGGATACTTGATAAATTTGCCCTTATATGTGGATGGAAGTGTGACTTGGACTCCATAACACAAAAAAATTAGCCACGTCAGATTCACCGTCCACGTAAGCTCCCAACTCTAATTACTTTAACTCGTTTCCCCATCCCATAAAATCATACAACCCCGGTTCATTTTATTTAGAAAGAGAGGGAATCACCCCCATTTCGGTCTTAATGCAAAACCAGTATCCCATCCTTTTCCCCATCCCATAATGCACAAACCAGTATCCCACCAGCAACAAGAGTAAACTTGAAGGTAAGAAGTAAGAACCATATAATTCTGAACTAAATCAGTATACAAAAGAGGTACATCAGCTCCAAAAGCAAAGAAACTTTTGACACCTAAACATGCTTGTATAGAGAATCACCACCCTTTAAGTTTGCTGCCAAATGCATGGAGTTAGTATTGCATTGCATGATACAGAGGTACTATGAGTACAGCTAAAAAAGCAGCTTAACCCAATTTTTAGTGCAAACATGGCATGATACAGAGGTACTATCATTATATAGCACTGTGCAATGCAAATTATAAGATGTTGGATCATCACTTAATAATACAGCCATATTAAGTGATACCAGTTTGACGTGGCTAATTTTTTTGTGTTGTGGTGTCCAAATCACACTTCCATCCATTTAAGGTCAAATTTATCAAGTATTCTAACGGGGAGGGCAAATTTAATTCTAAACTTTGACGAAGGATAAATTTAAACTATGAACTATACTTGGAGGGTAAATTAACCCTTTCCCCAATTTAAAGTTGTATTCCATCTGTAACTAGCTCCTTCTTTCTAAAACTAGCTCCTTCTTTTTCTTTCTCTTTGAAAAGTTTACGTTGACCCCCTTTTTCAGGTATATTCTGAATGTTAGGTTGTGCTTTCGTAACGGACGCAAAATTTGAAACTAGAATCTGTAGTCAATGCTTTATTTATCACTGTATTATTGACTAACTGTTTTTTTGCCAACTACGCTGTCCACATTCAATGTTTCATTCACGTTAGACCCTTTTTTTTTTTACTGAACGGAATGTTCTGTTTCCACTTCTGTCACTGAATTCTTTTTCATTTTTCTGAATATAGCAATAACTACTCCTTCCATATTTCATTAGATTAGCAAAGTAAATAGAAAAAGTTCCCTTATTTTGTGTGATCAGACATAGAGAGATCCCAATAGAAATGTAAAATCTCGATACAGTTATTTATATTAACTAGTCTCTGCACGTCATTTTCAATCAATCTCAATCATAGTAAGATATATTAGATAATATTATTTGTAATTATATTTAGATCGTAAGAGCCCAATTTCTCTTGTTTTACTTTTTATTTTTTTGTTATATGTTTCTCCATTTTGTTATAATGATAGCAACAGTGAATATAATTATTTAACACGTGATATTTCGTGTAAGGCACGTTCATACAAATTTAAGTTGATCATGAAAGTAAAATACAATATCTAAAAAGAAAAAAATCAAGTTCTCCCGCCGCCGAAATTTTTTATGACTTCATGGCAGTTTTCGTGTATTTTCTTTCAATTAGACATTTATATCTTCCAACTTGCAAAAGTAGTATTTATTTTAAATTCTATTTTCAATTATGATATTTTATGTTAGCCAAAATAGCCCATACAATCGTGGTAGAATTAGACTAAAAGGGTATATAAGCCGTTCAATATTTGAAGGATATTTCGGTCAACCAACATTTATATTCATGCTTTTAAAATAACATAGATAAGTACTCCTATTAATTATGGTATTACCTACAAATTACGAGGTGTAAGAGAACAAAGATTAGGTAGGCGTTTGGCCATGAAAACCAAATATTTTTCACTTTATTTGGTATTTTAGAGTTGGAGTTGAAGTTGTAATTGAACATGAAGTTGTGTTTGGTTATAGTTTTTGCAAAGAATATTGATTGTTTAAATTATTGAAAGTGAAAACAAGTATTTTTTGTGTTTTTCAAATCACTTCAAATTGTATTTGAAATTTTCATGGCTAAACGTTTATTTTCAAATAAAGAAAAAAAAAATTCCCCAAAAAAATGAAAAAATTTCATGGCCAAACGGGCTCGATGTCTTTAGTTAAGCCCTGAAAGGGAAAAGCGAAGAAGGAAAAAAAAAAAAGACTTAAGGGTTCTTGACCGAATGGTTGAAATACTGGCAAATATAAAAATTGTCTTCTTTTTCCTTTTACCTTAATTTTTTCTAGAAGGTAAAAAAAAAAACTCCTAATGCTTCTTCTATTCTGATTGGAAATCTTTCTAGTTTTACGTGAACCCAAGGGCGGATCTAGGGCCCGCCGAGGATGTTCACCCGAACACTCTCAAAAAAAAATTACATATATATAAGGTATATTTTTATTTTTTATGTCCATATATAGATTTTGAACACCCTAAAAACAAGAAAAAAAATTAATAAAGTGATTTAGGGTGTTCAAAATTTAAGATTTTAACTTCAAATCTCAGGCACAAAAAAGCATCTTTTGCTCTACGATTTCTTTGTCATTGATGATTCAACATCGTTCCATTAGATAGTACATTATTTTTATAATAAAAAAATTGCCTCCTTTACTTGCAAATTTCAAAGTTCCACTTTGACAAGTATAAAAATATCAGAGAAATCAAAAGATAATAAAGCAATATGGTGAGATAAATGTAATTTAATGTAATTTCTCTAAGTCTTTACAAGAACTTTTGGGTCCGAATTTAAGAATGAATTTTTTTTTAGTAAATAGTGGTTTTCCTTCCAGTGCGGAGAATCAAAATTAATCAGGCATGGATAACGAATACCGAATAATTATAAAAGTACTAGATGGCCTATGCCCGTGCTGCGCACGAGCCTAACACTTCAGATTATAGTGTATCTATGTATATGTAGTTGTGTTTAGATAGTGATTATATATATATATATATATATATACACTATGTTCCAAATACGATTAATATAACATTGTAGTTTGTGTTCCGTATCTAAAACTTTATTATATTCGTGTTTGCTACGAAAATTTATTAATACTTTTTAAAAGAGAAGACTTGTTTAAAAGAAAACTATTTTCCTTTCTTTGAGATAAAATAATAGCAATATTTAAGCATCAGTTGATACTTTCAATTTTAATTCGATTAATTTAAAGATGTAAAATACTTATTGTTTTTTATTGACTTTTGATTTGGATAATTTTAATTCAAATTATTAAATTAATTTTACATGTTTAAAACGAAACAAAGTAGAAATTGATTTTCTATTTAAACGAAGAAATGCTATTTTTAAATTTTTGGTAAATATTCTCGGTTTAGTTTATTTTACTTGTCATGTTGTCTTTTGCATGGTTTTTAAGAAAATGTGAATTAGAATTATTCATTTGATATTAATCTCTTTTCACATTTATTAGAGTAAGAATAAAAATAAAAAAGTAATTAAATTATATTTTATTTTTTAAATATATATATTTTAAGTATATTTAGTTTAGTAAACATAACAAATAAATGACATGGCGGAATAGCAAATACAGCAATTAAATATTTTGAAGATACTTTGGGAATTACATGAATATTATTTGATTTTTTAATATATGGGGGTGCACGTTTCTTTTTTTTTTAAATATGGGGTCCACTTTTTTTTATGAGTTCAGAGAGGGTGGGGTCCACTTTTTTCATGAGTTTGGAGAGGGTGGGGTCCACCCTATCTTTTTTTTTTTTAAGAGTGACTGACGACGAAGCATGGGTAAATCGATGCTTCTATATAGTAGAAAAATAGAAATATAATAAAGTATTTCTATCTACTTTTTAGAAGAGTTGGTAATATAAAGTATAAAAAGTCATTTTTTTGTCCTTAAATAAAAAGGTGGGTGGGACCACAAAGGATTTTTTTGCCGTTAAATAAAAAAGTAGGATCGAACACGGACGATGATCTTGCCTCTATAAACCGGCTCTTCTATATAGTAGTAATAGTAAAGTAATACATATAATTTTTTTATTAAATTTTGATTTGGATAATTCTAATTCAAATTATTATATTAATTTTACATGTTTAAAATGAAACAAAATATAAATTGTAAATATTTTTTGTTTAACTCATTTTACTTGTCATGTTATTTTTCACACGGTTTTTTAAGGAAACGTCAATTAGAATTATAATTTCACTAATTTATCTTATTAATTATTTGATCTCCATTTAATATTATTTTTTCTTTTGTGAGATTAATCTCTTTTCACATTTATTAGAGTAAGGAAAAAATAAAAAAAATAATGAAATTCTATCTTATTTTAATATATAAGTATTTTAAATATGTTGTTGTACAATAATTTCATTTGCTCCCACTAATGGGTTGATACGCATGTGGCAATGAATCTATCATTATTGATTTAATTTTTTGATTTCTAAGCACTTTTTTTTAACATTATTTGTTTCTTTTAATATGGGTTTCACTTCTTTTTTTAATATTGCTTGATTTTTTTTAGTATGGGGTCCACTTTTTTTTTTTCTGTGAGTTTGGATGTGGTGGGTTCCACTTTTTTTTTTTTTTTTCTCTTTGTTGTTTTTTTTAAATACTGGTTGGTGTTTAATATGGGGCCATGAAGAACTTCTATTTTTTAATTTTTATTAAATATTTTTTGTTTAACTCATTTTACTTGTCACGTTGTTTTTTACACGATTTTTTAAGGAAACGTCAATTAGAATTATAATTTCACTAATTTACCTTATTAATTATTTGATCTCCATTTAATATTATTTTTTATTTTATGACATTAATCTCTTTTCACATTTATTAGAGTAAGGAAAAAATGAAAAAGTAATTAAAATCTATCTTATTTTAATATATAAGTATTTTAAGTATGTTGTTGTACAATAATTTTATTTGCTCCCACTAATGGGTTGATACGCATGTGGCAATGAATCCATCATTATTGATTTAATTGTTTGATTTTTTAAGCATTTTTTTTAACATTGTTTTTTTTTAATATGAGATTCACTTTTTTTTTTTTTTTAATATTGCTTGATTTTGTTAATATGGGGTTCACTTTTTTTTTTTGTGGCCTTTTTTGTTTAACTCATTTTACTTGTCATGTTGTTTTTTACATGATTTTTTAAGGAAACGTCAATTAGAATTATAATTTTATTAATTTACCTTATTAATTATTTGATCTCCATTTAATATTATTTTTTATTTTATGACATTAATCTCTTTTCATATTTATTAGAGTAAGGAAAAAATGAAAAAGTAATTAAATTCTATCTTATTTTAATATATAAGTATTTTAAGTATGTTGTTGTACAATAATTTCATTTGTTCCCACTAATGGGTTGATACGCATGTGGCAATAAATCCATCATTATTGATTTAATTGTTTGATTTTCTAAACACTTTTGTATTTTAAGTATGTTGCTGTATAATAATTTCATTTGCTCCCTCTAATGGGTTAATATGCATGTGGCAATGAATCAATCATTATTGATTTAATTGTTTGATTTTCTAAGCACTTTTTTCTTTTTAACATTGTTTGTTTTTTTAATATGGGATTCACTTTTTTTTTTTTTTAATATTGCTTGATTTTGTTAATATGGGATCCACTTTTTTTTTTCTCTCGTGAGTTTGGATGTGGTGGATTCCACTTTTTTTTTTTAATTACTGGTTGGTGTATAATATGGGGCCCAATTTTTTTTTTTTAATATTAGTTGTTGTTTAATATATATGGAGCCCACAATTTTTTTGGGGCCCACATTTTTTTATTTTTGAAACGGACGATACACGGGTTTTTAAGGAAACGTCAATTAGAATTATAATTTCACTAATTTACCTTATTAATTATTTGATCTCCATTTAATATTATTTTTTCTTTTATGACATTAATCTATTTTCACATTTATTAGAGTAAGGAAAAAATGAAAAAGTAATTAAATTCTATCTTATTTTAATATATAAGTATTTTAAGTATGTTGCTGTATAATAATTTCATTTGCTCCTACTAATAGGTTGATACACATGTGGCAATAAATCCATCATTATTGATTTAATTGTTTGATTTTCTAAGCACCTAATTTTTAACATTGTTTGTTTTTTTAATATGGGATTCACTTTTTTTTTTTTAATATTACTTGTTTTTGTTAATATGAGATCCACTTTTTTTTTAATTACTGGTTGGTGTTTAATATGGGGCCCATTTTTTTTTTTTAATATTAGTTATTGTTTAATATATATGGGGCATTTTTTTTTAATTATTAGTTGTTGTTTAAAATAATAATATATATGGGGCCCACAATGTTTTTGGGGCCCTCAAGTTTTTATTACGGACGACGAAAAATGATCCGACTCGTGCTTCTATACAGTGTAAATACAAAAGAAAAAGGGGAATGCGCATTTGCTTGTACTAGCTTCCGTTCCTTAACAAGAAATTCTTAGAGTCACATGCGCTTATTTGACATCGTGCTGTGTGTTCATCTCATAATATAGAAAGGAATAAATCGTGGATGGAAAAAGTTGACTAAATATACAACCTTTTTATTTACACGTTCCTAGCATATCCACTTGTGTATTGTGTCCTTCCTATTTCCTTCTTGGCCATATCATGTGGCTAATGGCTTCCACACTCCCCCACTCCCCCAATTTACAGGGCGGCTTTAGCATACCGAACTCATATAAAATTCAATATTTTTGATATAGAATATAAATTTATATGTAAAAATCTATATAAATTATGACAAAACTAGAAAATATAAATTCATAACTTTAAAAGTATAATGAATTCAATGTTATAAACTTTAAATGTTAAACTTATAAAACTTTAAATTTTAAATCCATCGTTGCCCAATTTTTCCAAGCCCATCACTTCTCAACATTCCTCCAAACTTTCCCTATAAAACCCCCAGTATCCCAAAATATCCTCTTTAACACTCTTTTAACACTACCACATTTGTAAAAAAAATAAAAATGGCCTCTCATTTTTCCCTCTTCCTCACCTTCTTACTTGTTCTTCTCTTCATCTCACCTTCCACATCTCTCACATGTTCTTCCCAAACTTTCTCATCCAACACAAAATTCACCAATTGCACTGATCTTCCTTCTCTCAAATCTTTCCTTCATTGGACTTTTGACACAACCAAACACACCCTATCTATTGCCTTCACTGCTTCTCCAGCTTCACCTGATGGCTGGATTGCCTGGGGCATTAACCCTAATGCCCAAGCTATGGTTGGGACACAATCCCTTATAGCATTTAAAAATGCCAAAGGCTCCGTAATTGTTAATACGTACAACCTTACGTCTTATAAATCAATTACGGAGTCTAAGCTTTTGTACAATGTTCTTGATTCCAAAGCAGAGTCGTCATCTGATGGGGTAATGACAATATTTGCCACGTTGGAGTTACCTAAAAATACGAAAACAGTTAACCAGGTGTGGCAGGTGGGACCCGCGGTTAAAGATGGAATGCCAGTAGTGCATGAGTTTGAGGCTGATAATTTGAATTCTAAAACTACTTTGGATTTGGCTACTTCGGCTACTAGTGAAGGGAATAAGAATAATAATGTTACTGCTAGTACTAGTAATAGTAGTAGTGGGCAAAGTGGAAAAGAAACTGGAGGATCTTCAAGAATGTTGAAAAGTGAAACTAGTGTTTTTGCCTTCTTGTTCTTCCTTGGAGTTGTGCTTTTGCAGCTTTAGATGCGGTTCAAGTTTTTGTCCTTTTCTTGTATTACTATTATTTTCTGTTTTGGCGATGTAATAACGACTGTTAGTGGTAGTGCACAATTAAACCAGTTTACAAAAATTTCAGATTTATGTTTGATTGTATACATCTTATAGTAATGTTCATGTTTCATTCTAATCTTTACACATGTTTTCCAATTTCATCTTTATAAATCCCAAACAAAGTGTTCTCTTCTTTTTTTTGCAAGAAAATATGATAAAACATAACTCCATCTTCAACTTTTAATCTCATAAATTTTAAGTAGAGTGAAAAATATTTGGAATCTATGGCTAAATTTAATGTGTATAAACTAAAATTTCATATTTAAGTTCTTTATTTTGTTAATCTGCTCCGAAAAGAAGAAAACTTATGTACATTGAAAATTCTTTGACTTTAGATTTTTTATTTTATCTTTACTGAGTTAATGAGATCACTTATTATACAAAAGTCGCATCATATTTAAGATTACAAATTATAAAAACATTTTTGATGCGTATGTGTTAGAAATAGAGAGAGAGAGAGGGAGTCTAGAGTAGTATTAAAAGGAGGTTGAAATGCTGATAGGTGTGAGACTGTGAGCTGTGACAGTGTGGGGCACAATTTATTTCCGCTACCTACCACCGAGGGGCAAGAAATAAATAATGATGCTCCATAACTTCCATTTAATTTGCGTCCCTTTCTATTCTAGTTAATTCTTGTAGAAATATGTCAATCAAATAAGTATAAAGTTTTGCGGTGAAAAAGACAAAGATGCTAGTGCAAGAAAATGAACATAGATTAAACATCTTGAGTATGATGTACTAGATTCTTTTTCTTTTCAGGTGGCGTGGAAGGGATGACATATAATTATGGAAAAGGACAAGTATTGATATGGTAAAAGGCCTAAATAGCAATTTAACTTTAGCCGCTTTAAAATTTACGTAAGAGTATGTCTTATCTAATTATAATTAAGTTAAAAAAAATCATATGCATATTTATTGATTTTATATAAATATTGAATGCTAGTAATTTTTATGAGAGTGATTTATTATCGGTTTGGTACTAGACCTTGTTTTAAGATGTAAGATAGGTGTTGTATTAATTCAATCCTACCTACTCAATCGTCTTAATTCAATCCTACCTACTCAATCGTCTACTTTACTAAATTTATTTATGGTGCCTATATTAGTTGATGATGGAATTAATAATACTTTATGTAGAGATCTTCTTTTTCTTTCAAGGAAAGAGGTATCTTAAAGTTGATCTTTCCACCACAAAAGAGAGAAAAAGAAATAGAATAAGAAAAAGAAAAGTAATATTATAATGCTTCTTTAAAGAAAAAAGAGCAAAACAAAGTCTTTAAAGAGCAAAACAAAGTATCACAAGACCCAATTATGTCTTACTATTCTCGATCTATATCAAGAATGTGACGAACCTTTTTAAATTGACTGTGACGACTCGTTATGTCTTTTTTTGATTAATTATTGCATTACAAAGCGATTGTTTGCTTTTTCAATTATAGAATATTGAATCATGTGGCATGAACGTGTTCTTGACGTACTCTCCGGAGGTCAAGCAGTTGTACATGCGGTAATTTTGCACTTCTCTGCATGTGCATATAAGTATCCACATTGCAGAATCTTTACATATGACTTAAATACACGATAAAATATTGTAAGTGATAAAATGACTTTGTTTTAAAATTTATTGAGATTCAACCTTTTACTGCTTTAACTTATCAAAAAAAACAAAAAAATAAGTGTTAGACCCCGTATTTTATACGTCGAGTTATTCGCGAAGGAATCGACGTGAGATAGAAACCCTTAATTCTTAATTTCTAAACTAGAACTAATCGGTTATAAATTTTACTTAGTATAAAAATGTTATTGGAGATTAGGAACTACTTAATTGTGGTGTTAAGTAAAAGTTAGTGGCAACAATGAGCCAAGAATGCACATTAACGTGCAATGGCCAAAAGATGACTCAAAGTTATCTAAAATAAGGCTATTATGGAAGACATACAAATATGCTTTTAAACATTAATTCATCCACTATACTTACATTGTATTGTGGAAAACTAAGTTGAAAGAAAACCAATGTGAGGGTCGGCCAAGTGACCGAAATTATGGAGAGAAAAGGTGAGACATGCATTTAAATATTGAAGACATCCATTATTTTATGAAGACATGCATTATTTTATGAAGGTATACAAGCTGGATGAATCATTGCACATTTAAATATTGCCAATTCATTCTTGTATGATTGCAACGGACAAAGGTTAGTGTATGAATCATCCACTACACATGCAATTACATTGTAAACAATTAAAAGGAAAGGAGAGACAAGGGAGGCTCGACCAACATGTAGCCGAAAGTGAGGGAGAAAGAAAATGAAATTAAATGCAAAGTTAATTGAGTGGCTCAATGTAATGAGTGGTGCATGTGCACAACTTGTAGGCATCTTAGTTTAATCAAATGGATAACTAAGAAAGCTCATCTTCTCATTTCAACTTCACAACACAAAAAATAGAAAACTTTAGAGAGAGAGAGGGAAGCTCTCGGCCAAGGCTGGCCGAAATTGAGCTCCAAAATTGTTGATCCAAAAATTATTTTCCAAGGTGTTTCAACCCTTTAGAAGGTCCCTATAAACGTGAAGATAGTCATTGGAGCAACAAGAACCATTATCATTTCAATTCACAAACTCTAGCCAAGTTGAGAAGTCGAATTGTCAAGGTAAGATCTAACTTTCTTTTACATGTGTTAAGGGTGATGTAGATGTGTAAATATAAGTTTCATGCATGAAATGATGTGTGTTGATGTTGGAACATGATAGTAGCCATGGAATTATATATGTTGATGTTGAAGTATGGTTGTAACTTGGTGAACATGAATTGCATGCATAAAATCATGAATGTTGGTGCTGGAATGTTAATGTGGCCGTAGGGACTGTTTTAGTGGCAACGGTGGACTGATTTTCTTTGGTAATTATGGTTGATGCTATCATAGATTGCATGGTAAAAAGAATGAAAAGAATTGGAAGGTTAAAGGTGAAGTTGTGTTAGTATGAATATAAATTGAATCCATGAAATTTTGTGTGTGATGTTGAAGCATGGTTAAAACCGTATAGGGACTGTTTTGTGTGGAAGATAGTGAACTGATTTTACTTGATATTTTGATTGTTGTTGTCATGAATTTTATGATGGAGATGAAGGTGTTTAATGGTTGGAGTTGGAACTAAAATCGTTTGTGGGTTGTTGTAAGGATTATAGTGATGACAATGTAGCTTAGTTGCGTATGAATTGATGATGTAGTTGTCGTGTGACTGCTGGTCGTAACTTACTAAAATTATATGAAAAGAAGACATGAAATAATGTGTAAGAATCGTATGTGGTTTGCTTAGTATGTTCGTAAACGTTTGCAAGAATTCCGAGCATTGTTATGTTGTTGTTTAGGGACTGTTTTGGACGTGTTGTTGGTTAGGGACTGTTTTGGACGTGTTGTTTTCGCTAAGTTGGAAAAGCTAATTATAGTTAAGAATATACATCATGTTGTCATAGTGGTTGGGCTGTTATAGAATCGTTTCGACGAAATATTATGACTATAGACTAACAAGAATAAATTGGATATCTCATAATCGCATGTAAACTATTATTGAGTGTTGTAAAGTACGGGTTGTTTTGACACGTTGTTGTTGTTCTTATTGAGCTTGGAAGATTAATGATAATTAAGATTATGCATTGTGTTGTATGTTGGATGGGCTGTTATAAAGTTATTACATGCAAACGTTAAGGCTACGAACTATTAGAAATAACTTGAGAATGTAGTAGCCGCATGTGAATCGTTATTGAATGTTGTGAATGTGGGCTGTTTGGAATGTTGTGTGGGCTGTCCGGATTTATTGATGTGGGATTGGTTGTATGTAGTTGGTTTGGCTACAAGAGAAAACGTCGTCTAAACATCTTGAAAGGAGTTACTAACGTTAGAGTACGTTTTGAATCTCCCCGTAAGCTTAACCGTAGTTGTTGGCGTCTTAATATAGGTTGAAGTATTATTGGGCAGCGTATACATATTGTGTGACAAATAAGCGCTAAAGGTATGTGAAGCTAACCCTTCTTTCTTTTGTCATGGTCATTGTGAAATGAATATACGATCTATATACGATTCCAAAGGAATTCTCATTCCTAGAGCCACTAGGATGGCTATTGATCTTGATTCCCATAACTTATGTTTTGTTTTATATATAGTGAGATGTGCACATGATTTCAAAGTTCCATTTTGATATAATACACAGGGACATCCGAAAGATATATGACATGACTATTATTTGAATTTGCGAACGATGGTTCGTGTTGACTATCCTATTGAGTCCTTAAAAATGTTTTGAATTGCATATAGTTTCTCATTACTCTGCTCGTGCATGTCTCAATTTATCTTTCACCGAGTCCCGGGCAGGGAATGTTATCGTGCACAGTTTCACTGCGTTGTTCACCGCGTCCCTCATTAAAGGGTCGGGTACGGTATATATATATATATATATATATATATATATATATATATATATATATATATATATATATGATATGATGATGTGATGATATGATGATATGATGATATGATGATATGATGACATGTCATGGCGGCCAGGAGGGCATATGATGATCTTATTCACCGAGTTCCTCATTAAAGGGCCGGGTACGATATATATACATGTATACGATATATGATATTGACAAGTATTATTATGTTACAAAGGCAAGTGTTTTGGTATTCTGGATATTGTACACATTTACTGTACTCCATATTTCAGTTATGATCCTTTTACTGTACTTCACGCTTTACATGCTCGGTACATATTCCGTACTGACCCCCTTTCTTCGGGGGGCTGCGTTTCATGCCCGCAGGTACGGATACGCGTTTTGGTGAACCGCCAGCTTAAGACTTCCCTTCTACTATCTTGGAGAGTTTCGTTGTTCCGGAGCCCAGACTTTGGTATAGATCCTTTTTGATCTAAATATATGCATATGTTGTTTAAAGGTACGACGGGGCCCTGTCCCGTCATATTTCACTGTTGAAACTCTTAGAGGTATGTGGACATATGTGTGGGTTGTGTATGGGTTCTGTTCAGCTGTGTCTATACGATGTACTGTAGTATGATGTTCGTCTATATTGGCAGCCGTGTCGGCTTGCATATGATATTGATATGTGATGGCAGCCTCGCCGGCTTGCAGATATTATCATGTTGTGGTAGCAGCCTTGTCGGCTTGTATTTATATGTATATTTATGTGATAGTTCCGAGACCATGGTTTGGTCGTTATAAGATCCATATTGAGTTTGTTGTGAAAAGAACATATAGCTAAAGAGTGTGTATACGAGTGCCCAGTTCGGGCACCAGTCACGGCCTACGGGGTTGGGTCGTGACAATAAGGTTGCGCAATAACTTAGTACTTCATAATTCTTAAAATAAAAATGGGATAGTGAAACTACCTCTGTTTTTGTACATTTTAGATACACTCGCAAATCGCAATGCAAGCTTTGCAGTTATTAAAACATGTAAGCGAATAAAAAATTACCTTAAACGGCCTTTTCTTTTCAGATTCCCGAAGGGGAGTCTTGGCATAACTGGTAAAGTTGCTGCCATGTGACCTGGAAGTTTCGGATTCAAGCCGTGAAAATAGCTTCTTGCAGAAATGCAAGTAAGGTTGCGTACAATAGACCCTTGTGGTCTGGTCCTTCCCCGGACCCCGCGCATAGCTGGAGCTTAGTGCACAGGGTTATTTTTTTTTTTTCCAGACCCCAAATCGGATATTTAATTTTTGTGCTCAGCTCTATCAAATTGAAGATTTGGCAATTTTTAATTTTAGGTGTTGTGGCTTCACTTATCCAATTGAAAAATAGGTATATGTTCAATTTATTTATGAGATTAAAATTAAATCACTATTACTGTATGCTTAGAATTGTCCGTCGTAGTATTAATTATTGCATTATTACGTTTTTAAGAGAAAGGAGATACCTAATAATTTCAATGATGGCGAGGATAACATGCAGAATCCAATAATGTCCTAACAAATCTGCAATTTACCGAACCTATCGTAGACGCAAAGTTCCTATAATTCTGGGCTTTTGCCGGGTTAAGAGGTAAGTATTTCGTACGATCTTGACACCTTATAAATAGTAAAATTACGGTTAGAGATTCGATGCGATGTTGAAATTCATACTCATGCGTTACATATTTGACATACTTTTCTTACTAATCTGTTCTAAAAAGTAATAATACATTACCATATTTTCTTTATAAAAATCTTTTATAGTTGTAATGTTATGACGTGTATAACACCATTAGTTTCAAAAATTCAATAACCACATGCCGGGTGGAGACAGAATTTTCACAACATCCATTATATATACATAATAAAAATTTGACCTTGTATATACAGTATAATTATCTCCGAAACCCCTTCCGCCACTCTAGCTTTGCCTGTTGCCACACAAATGTTATGACCTACATAGCAGACCAACTTTTTCTTTCTTTATTACTAAAATTTATGTCAAAGTCAAATTATAACCAATAAGAAGTAAAACAAAGGGTTTAACAGTTATGTATAAAACTGTCGAAATTGGAGCTATGACTATTGAAAAATCACAACGACCTCGTGGCTCTTTTATTTAATATAGCTGAATAATTTGACTAGCTGGAGCTATTGTTACCTTCTTTTAAGGTCTTCCTTAATTAATGTCATCCGCTGCCCTACTCAACAAAATGGAACAGATTTGGTTGAGGGTTGGGAAATGAAAGAAAGTAGACTAGGTGGCCTTTGCTTAATTCTGTTTTTGTTGAAGAATTTACTTAATTAACCTATATAGGGAGCATTATAAATTGAGACCTTAAGCTTGTGAAAAAACCTAATATGAATTTTAGAGCTATTAATATTAGGAAGATACGGTTAAATAGAT